>NC_090387.1:92720166-92967480 GCF_036365525.1 Heterodontus francisci | reverse complement strand
TGCTCTCTATCTTTGTCTCTTGTATTTATATAAGCAACTTTAACATAGAAAAACATTCCAAGGAATTTCAGAGGAGACTAAGCAAAAGAATTTGTACATCAAACATAAGATCATCTCAGGACAAATAGGCAAAAGCTTGGCCAAAAAGGGTGGTTTTAAGGAGCATCTTAAAGTGTTTATCAAAGGAATTCTAAAGCTAAAGCTCAATTGAAGGCACAGCCATCAATGATGGGGCGATTAAAATAGGAGATGCGCAACAGATCAGAACTGCAGTCATGCAGTGATCTTGAAGACTTCATAGAACCATAGACATTTACAGCACGGCTGGGCTGATAAGTGGCAAGTAACATTCATGCCACACAAGTGCCAGGCAATGACTATCTTAAACGAGAGAGAATCTAACCATCTCTCTTTGATGTTCAATGGCATTACCATCGCTAAATCCCCCATTATCAACATCCTGGGGGTTACCATTGACCAGAAATTGAACTGGACCAGCCACACAAGTGCTGTAGCTACAAGAGCAGGTCAGAGGCTGGGAATTCTGCATAAAGTAACTCATCTTCTGTCTCCCTATTGCCTGTCTACCATCTACAAGGCACAAGTCAGAAATGTGATGGAATACTCTCCACTTGCCTGGATGAGTTTAGCTCCAACAACACTCAAGAAGCTGGGCACCATCCAGGACAAAGCAGCCCGCTTGATTGGCACCCCAACCACCACCTTAAAACATTCACTCCCTCCATCACCAATGCACAGCGGCAGCAGTGTACACCATCTAGCAGGTATACTGGCAGAAGAACTGAACAGATCTTTTGCATCAGTCTTCAATATTGAGGATACAGGTAACATCCCAGTATTAGCTGTAAGTCAGGAAATGGAAGGGAGGGAGGAACTCAATAAAATTACAATCACCAGGGAAATGGTACTGAACAAATTGTTGGAGCTCTGGGCTGACAAGTCCCCGAGTCCTGATGGACTTCATTTGGAGTATTAAAAGAAGTGGCTAGTGAGATAGTTGATGCGCTAGTTTTAATTTTCCAAAATTCCCGAGATTCGAGAAAGGTCCCGCTCAATTGGAAAATAGCAAATGTAACTCCTTTATTCAAAAAGGGAGGGGGACAGAAAGCAGGAAACTACAGGCCAGCTTAACATCTGTCTAGGGGAAAATGTTAGAAGCTATTATTAAAGATGGCACGGTGGCGCAGTGGTTAGCACCGCAGCCTCACAGCTCCAGCGACCCAGGATCAATTCTGGGTACTGCCTGTGTGGAGTTTGCAAGTCCTCCCTGTGTCTGCGTGGGTTTCCTCCGGGGGCTCCGGTTTCCTCCCTCAGGCCAAAGACTTGCAGGTTGATAGGTAAATTGGCCAGTAGAAATTGGCCCCTAGTAGAGGCAGGGGGTGGGTAGTGAGGGTCATAGGGGACAGGTGGGGAGGTGGTTGGAATATGGGAGTAGTGTAGGATTAGTATAATGGGGGGGTTATGGTCCACCCCCCCACACCCGCCTGCCTCTCTCTCCCCCCCCACCCCGCCTCTCTCCTCCCCGACCCCCTGCCTCTCTCGCTCCCCCCCCCGACCCCTGACTTTCTCCCCCCCCACCCCCTGCCTCTCTCTCCCCCCCCATCTCTCTCTCTCTCTCTCCCTCTCACTCTCTCTCTCTCCTCTCTCCTCCCTCCCTCTCATCCCTCCTCTCTCCCTCCCTCTCTCCCTCCCTCTCATCCCTCCCTCTCTCCCTCCCCCTCACCTCTCTCTCCCCCCCCGACCTCTCTCAGACCCCCCCCCACCTCTCTCTCGCCCCTCACCTCTCTCCCTCTCTCTCTCTCCCCCCCACCTCTCTCTCCCCCCCCACCTCTCTCTCCCTCTCTCTCCCCCCCCACTCTCTCTCTCTCCTCCCTCCCTCTCTCTCTCTCTCTCTCTCCCCCCCCACCTCTCTCTCTCTCTCTCTCTCTCTCCCCCCCCCACCTCTCTCTCTCTCTCTCTCTCCCCCCCCCCACCTCTCTCTCTCTCTCTCTCCCCCCCCCACCTCTCTCTCTCTCCCCCCCCACCTCTCTCTCTCTCTCTCTCTTCTCCCCCCCCACCTCTCTCCCTCTCTCTCTCTCTCCCCCCCCACCTCTCTCCCTCTCTCTCTCCCCCCCACCTCTCTCCTCTCTCTCTCTCCCCCCACCACCTCCCTCTCTCCCCCCACCCACCTCCCTCTCTCCCCCCCACCCACCTCCCTCTCTCCCCCCCGACCCGACCTCCCTCTCGACCCCCCACCCACCTCCCTCTCTCCCCCCGACCCACCTCCCTCTCTCCCCCCCACCGACCTCCTCCTCCCCCCCCCGACCTCTCCTCTCTCTCTCTCCCCCCCATCTCTCTCTCTCTCTCTCTCTCTCCCCCCCACCTCTCTCTCTCTCTCTCCCCCCCCACCTCTCTCTCTCTCTCTCCCCCCCACCTCTCTCTCTCTCTCTCTCTCCCCCCCACCTCTCTCTCTCTCTCTCTCTCTCTCCCCCCCACCTCTCTCTCTCTCTCTCTCTCTCCCCCCCACCTCTCTCTCTCCCCCCCCACCTCTCTCTCTCTCTCTCTCTCTCTCCCCCCCCACCCCTCTCTCTCTCTCTCTCTCTCTCTCTCTCTCTCTCCCCCCCCCCACCTCTCTCTCTCTCTCCCCCCACCTCTCTCTCTCCCCCCCACCTCTCTCTCTCCCCCCCACCTCTCTCTCTCTCCCACCCCCACCTCTCTCTCTCTCTCTCACCCCACCTCTCTCTCTCTCCGACCCCCACCTCTCTCTCTCTCTCCCACCCCCACCTCTCTCTCTCTCTCTCCCACCCCCACCTCTCTCTCTCTCTCTCCCACCCCCACCTCTCTCTCTCTCTCTCTCCCCCCACCTCTCTCTCTCTCTCTCTCTCCCCCCCACCTTCTCTCTCTCTCTCTCTCCTCCCCCCACCTCTCTCTCTCTCTCTCTCTCTCCCCCCCCACCTCTCTCTCTCTCTCTCCCCCCCCACCTCTCTCTCTCTCTCTCTCTCTCTCCCCCCCACCTCTCTCTCTCTCTCTCTCTCCCCCCCCACCTCTCTCTCTCTCTCTCTCCCCCCCACCTCTCTCTCTCTCTCTCTCTCTCTCTCCCCCCCACCTCTCTCTCTCTCCGACCTCTCTCTCTCCCCCCCACCTCTCTCTCTCTCTCTCGCCCCCCCCACCTCTCTCTCTCTTCTCCCCCCCACCTCTCTCTCTCTCTTCTCTCTCTCCCCCCCCACCTCTCTCTCTCTCTCTCTCCCCCCACCTCTCTCTCTCTCCCCCCCAGACCTCTCTCTCTCTCTCCCCCCCCACCTCTCTCTCTCTCTCTCTCCCCCTCCCCTCTCTCTCTCTCTCCCCCCCCACCTCTCTCTCTCTCTCTCTCCCCCCCCAACCTCTCTCTCTCCCCCCCCACCTCTCTCTCTCTCTCTCCCCCCCACCTCTCTCTCTCTCTCCCCCCCCCACCTCTCTCTCTCTCTCCCCCCCCCCACCTCTCTCTCTCTCCCCCCCCCCCACCTCTCTCCTCTCTCTCTCTCTCCCCCCCCACCTCTCTCTCTCTCTCTCTCTCTCTCTCCCCCCCCACCTCTCTCTCTCCCCCCCCACCTCTCTCTCTCTCTCTCTCTCTCTCCCCCCCCCACCTCTCTCTCTTCTCTCTCTCTCTCCCCCCCCCACCTCTCTCTTCTCTCTCTCTCTCTCCCCCCCCCCACCTCTCTCTCTCTCTCCCCCCCCCCACCTCTCTCTCTCTCTCCCCCCCACCTCTCTCTCTCTCTCTCCCCCCCCCACCTCTCTCTCTCTCTCTTCTCTCTCTCTCTCTCCCCCCCCCACCTCTCTCTCTCTCTCTCTCTCCCCCCCCCCACTCTCTCTCTCTCTCTCTCTCTCTCTCTCCCCCCCCCACCTCTCTCTCTCTCTCTCTCTCTCTCTCTTCCCCCCCCACTCTCTCTCTCTCTCTCTCTCTCTCTCTCTCCACCCCCCCACCTCTCTCCTCTCTCTCTCTCTCTCTCTCTCTCCCCCCCACCTCTCTCTCTCTCTCTCTCTCTCCCCCCCCACCTCTCTCTCTCTCTCTCTCTCTCTCTCCCCCCCCACCTCTCTCTCTCTCTCTCTCTCCCTCCCCCCACCTCTCTCTCTCTCTCTCTCTCTCTCTCCCCCCCCCACCTCTCTCTCTCTCTCTCTCTCCCCCCCCACCTCTCTCTCTCTCTCTCTCTCTCCCCCCCACCTCTCTCTCTCTCTCCCCCCCACCTCTCTCTCTCTCTCTCTCCCCCCCACCTCTCTCTCTCCCCCCCCACCTCTCTCTCTCTCCCCCCCCACCTCTCTCTCTCTCTCGCCCCCCACCTCTCTCTCTCTCCCCCCCCTCTCTCTCTCTCTCCCCCCCACCTCTCTCTCTCTCTCTCTCCCCCCACCTCTCTCTCTCTCTCCCCCCCCACCTCTCTCTCTCTCCTCCCCCACCCACCTCTCTCTCTCTCTCTCTCTCTCCCCCCACCTCTCCACCCCCCCACCTCTCTCTCCCCCCCCCCCCGACCTCTCTCTCCACCCACCCCCACCTCTCTCTCTCTCTCTCTCTCTCTCTCTCCCCACCCTCGACTCTCTCTCTCTCTCTCCCCCCCCCACCTCTCTCTCTCTCTCTCTCCCCCCCCCACCTCTCTCTCTCTCTTCCCCCCCCCCACCTCTCTCTCTCTCTTCCCCCCCCCACCTCTCTCTCTCTCTTCCCCCCCCCCACCTCTCTCTCTCTCTTCCCTCCCCCCCACCTCTCTCTCTCTCTCTTCCCCCCCCCACCTCTCTCTCTCTCCTCCCCCCCCAACCTCTCTCTCTCTCTCCCCCCCCTCCACCTCCCTCCCCCTCTCTTCCCCCCCCCACACCTCTCTCTCTCTCTCTTCCCCCCCCCCACCTCTCTCTCTCTTCCCCCCCCCCCACCTCTCTCTCTCTCTCTTCTTCCCCCCCCACCTCTCTCTCTCTCTCTTCCCCCCCCACCTCTCTCTCTCTCTCTTCCCCCCCCCACCTCTCTCTCTTCCCCCCCCCCACCTCTCTCTCTTCCCCCCCCCACCTCTCTCTCTTCCCCCCCCCACCTCTCTCTCTTCCCCCCCCCCACCTCCTCTCTCCCCTCCCCCCCCCACCTCCCTCTCTCCCCTCCCCCCCCCCACCTCCCTCTCTCCCCTCCCCCCCCCACCTCCCTCTCTCCCCTCCCCCCCCCCACCTCCCTCTCTCCCCTCCCCCCCCCACCTCCCTCTCTCTCCCCCCCACCTCCCTCTCTCCCCTCCCCCCCCACCTCTCTCTCTTCCCCCCCCACCTCTCTCTCTTCCCCCCCCACTCTCTCTTCTCCCCCCCCCCCACCTCCTCTCTTCCCCCCCCCCCACCTCCCTCTCTTCCCCCCGACCCCCACCTCCCTCTCTTCCCCCCCCCCACCTCCTCTCTTCCCCCCCCCCACCTCCCTCTCTTCCCCCCCCCCCACCTCCCTCTCTTCCCCCCCCCCCACCTCCCTCTCTTCCCCCCCCCCCACCTCCCTCTCTTCCCCCCCCCCCACCTCCCTCTCTTCCCCCCCCCCACCTCCTCTCTTCCCCCCCCCCTCCTCCTCTCTCTTCCCCCCCCACCTCCTCTCTTTCCCCCCCCCCACCTCCTCTCTTCCCCCCCCCTCCTCCTCTCTTCCCCCCCACCTCCTCTCTCTCTCCTCACCCCCCCCCACCTCTCTCCTCCACCCCCCACCTCTCTCTCTTCCCCCCCACCTCCTCTCTCTCTTCCCCCCCACCTCCTCTCTCTCTCTCTTCCCCCCTCCCCTCCCATCCTCCCCTCCTCCCTTCCCTCCCCCCTCCCCCCCTTCCCCTCCCCTCCCCTTCCGCTCCCCCACACTCCCTCTCTCTCTCTTCCCCCCCCACCTCCCTCTCTCTCTCTCTTCCCCCCCCCCCACCTCCCTCTCTCTCTCTCTCTTCCCCCCCCTCCTCCCTCTCTCTCTCTCTTCCCCCCCCACCTCCCTCTCTCTCCAACCCCCCCCCACCTCCCTCTCTCTCTCTCCACCCCCCCCCACCACCCTCTCTCCACCCGCCCGACCCACCTCCCTCTCTCCACCCCCCCCCGACGCTCCCTCTCTCCACCCCCCCGACCTCCCTCTCTCCACCCCCCCCACCTCCCTCTCTCCACCCACCACAACCTCCCTCTCTCCGACCCCCCACAACCTCCCTCTCCCACCCCCACAACCTCCCTCTCTCCACCCCCCACAACTCCCTCTCTCCACCCCCCCCACCTCCCTCCCTCTCTCTCTTCCCCCCCACCTCCCTCTCTCTCTCTCTTCCCCCCCCACCACCCTCTCTCTCTCTCTCTTCCTCTTCCCCCCCCCCACCTCCCTCCCTCCCTCTCTCTCTTCCCCCCCCCACCTCCCTCCCTCTCTCTCTCTCTTCCCCCCCCACCTCCCTCCTCCCTCTCTCTCTTTCCCCCCCCACCTCCCTCTCTCTCTTTCCCCCCCCCACCTCCCTCTCTCTCTCTCTCTCTCTCTCTTTCCCACCCCCCACCTCCCTCTCTCTCTCTTTCCCCCCCCCACCTCCCTCTCTCTCTCTTTCCCCCCCCCACCCTCTCTCTCTCGCCCCCCCCACCTCCCTCTCTCTCTTTCCCCCCCCCCACCTCCCTCTCTCTCTTTCCCCCCCCCCCACCTCCCTCTCTCCCTCTTCCCCCCCCACCTCCCTCCCTCCCTCTTCCCCCCCACCTCCCTCCCTCCTCTCTCTTCCCCCCCCCCACCTCCCTCTCTCTCTCTCTTCCCCCCCCCCACCTCCCTCTCTCTCTCTTCCCCCCCCACCTCCTCTCTCTCTCCTCTCTCTCTCTCCCCCCCCACCTCCCTCCTCCCTCTCTCTCTTTCCCCCCCCCCACCTCCCTCTCTCTCTCTCTTTCCCCCCCCCCACCTCCCTCTCTCTCTCTCTCTCTCTTTCCCCCCCCACCTCCCTCCCTCTCTCTCTTTCCCCCCCCACCTCCCTCCCTCTCTCTCTTTTCCCCCCCCCCACCTCCCTCTCTCTCTCTCTCTTTCCCCCCCCCACCTCCCTCTCTCTCTCTCTTCCCCCCCCACCTCCCTCTCTCTCTTCCCCCCCACCTCCCTCTCTCTCTTTCCCCCCCCACCTCCCTCTCTCTCTTTCCCCCCCCCCACCTCCCTCTCTCTCTTTCCCCCCCCCACCTCCCTCTCTCTCTTCCCCCCCCACCTCCCTCTCTCTCTTCCCCCCCCCACCTCCCTCTCTCTCTTTCCCCCCCCACCTCCCTCTCTCTCTCTCTTTCCCCCCCCACCTCCCTCTCTCTCTTTCCCCCCCCACCTCCCTCTCTCTCTTTCCCCCCCCCACCTCCCTCTCTCTCTTTCCCCCCCCACCTCCCTCTCTCTCTTCCCCCCCCACCTCCCTCTCTCTCTTTCCCCCCCCCACCTCCCTCTCTCTCTCTTTCCCCCCCCCACCTCCCTCTCTCTCTCTTTCCCCCCCCCACCTCTCCCTCTCTCTCTCTTTCCCCCCCCCACCTCTCCCTCTCTCTCTCCCCCCCCCACCTCTCCCTCTCTCTCTTCCCCCCCCCCCACCTCCCTCTCTCTCTCTCTCTTTCCCCCCCCACCTCCCTCTCTCTCTCTCTTTCCCCCCCTCACCTCCCTCTCTCTCTCTCTCTTCCCCCCCCCCACCTCCCTCTCTCTCTCTTTCCCCCCCCCCACCTCCCTCTCTCTCTCTTTCCCCCCCCCCACCTCCCTCTCTCTCTCTTTCCCCCCCCCCACCTCCCTCTCTCTCTCTTTCCCCCCCCCACCTCCCTCTCTCTCTCTTTCCCCCCCCCCCACCTCCTCTCTCTCTCTTTCCCCCCCCCCACCTCCCTCTCTCTCTTTTTCCCCCCCCCCACCTCCCTCTCTCTCTTTTCCCCCCCCCCCACCTCCCTCTCTCTCTTTTCCCCCCCCCACCTCCCTCTCTCTCTTTCCTCCCCCCCCCCACCTCCCTCTCTCTCTTCCCCCCCCCACCTCCCTCTCTCTACCCCCCACCTCCCTCTCTCTACCCCCCACCTCCCTCTCTCTACCCCCCACCTCCCTCTCTCTACCCCCCACCTCCCTCTCTCTACCCCCCACCTCCCTCTCTCTCCACCCCCCCCCCACCTCCCTCTCTCTTTCCCCCCACCTCCCTCTCTCTCTCCACCCCCCCCACCTCCCTCTCTCTCTCCACCCCCCCCCCACCTCCCTCTCTCTTCCCCCCCCCCACCTCCCTCTCTCTCTCCACCCCCCCCACCACCTCCCTCTCTCTCTCCACCCCCCCACCTCCCTCTCTCTCTCCACCCCCCCCACCTCCCTCTCTCTCTCCACCCCCCCACCTCCCTCTCTCTCTCCACCCCCCCACCTCCCTCTCTCTCTCCACCCCCCCACCTCCCTCTCTCTCTCCACCCCCCCCCACCTCCCTCTCTCTCTCCACCCCCCCCCCACCTCCCTCACCTCCCTCTCTCTCTCCACCCCCACCTCCTCTCTCTCTCCACCCCCCCCCCACCTCCCTCTCTCTCTCCACCCCCCCCCCACCTCCCTCTCTCTCTCCACCCCCCCCCACCTCCCTCTCTCTCTCCACCCCCCCACCTCCCTCTCTCTCTCCAACCCCCCCCCACCTCCCTCTCTCTCTCCACCCCCCCCCCACCTCCCTCTCTCTACCCCCCCCCCACCTCCCTCTCTCTCTCCACCCCCCCCCCCCACCTCCCTCTCTCTACCCCCCCCCCCCCACCTCCCTCTCTCTCTCCACCCCCCCCACCTCCCTCTCTCTCTCCACCCCCCCCCCACCTCCTCTCTCCACCCCCCCCCACCTCCCTCTCTCTCTCCACCCCCCCCACCTCCCTCTCTCTCTCCACCCCCACCTCCCTCTCTCTCTCCACCCCCACCTCCCTCTCTCTCTCCACCCCCACCTCCCTCTCTCTCTCCACCCCCACCTCCCTCTCTCTCTCCACCCCCCCCCCCACCCCCCCCCCACCTCCCTCTCTCTCTCCACCCCCCCCCCCCCCCCACCACCTCCCTCTCTCTCTCTCCACCTCCCTCTCTCTCCCCGCCTCGGGCACTTACCGGGAGGCCGCAAGCGGCAGGCTCGGGCCGTTCGATCATGGCGATGGGGAGGATGTGGTACCTGTCTCCGGGGTAGCGAAGCGGCTGCAGTCTCCCGCTCCGGGCTCTACTCACACTCTGTGCACGCGCTCTGAACCCCGCCCCGTGCGCGCCTCCGACACTAACACTGACTCGGCGCGCACTCTGACCGCGCGTTCCCGTTCCTGTCCCCGCCCAGAGCGGGAGTTTTCCTGCGCGCGTGCCCGCAGACTGAGCGCACGCTCCTGGGCCCCGCCCCGCGGGATTCCGTCATCCCATTGGCTCACAACAAACTGCAACGTCACTTCTGACGTCCACAATGGTGTGCCGCAGCCCCTGAGAGGATAATCAAACACGGAGTGGTCACTCTCGGACGGGGACCCAGTCACTCTCTCACTGGTCAATCTCTCATCGGTCACTCTCTCATCACTCACTCCCTCCTTGGGGATCCAGTCAGTCTCTCATCGGTCACTCCCTCACTGTGGACCCAGTCATTCTCTCATCACTCACTCCCTCCCTGGGGACCCAGTCAGTCTCTCACTGGTCAATCCCACACTGGGAACCCAGTCACTCTCTCATCACTCACTCCCTCCCTGGGGACCCAGTCACTCTCTCACTGGTCACTCCCTCACTGTGGACCCAGTCATTCTCTCATCACTCACTCCCTCCCTGGGGACCCAGTCACTCTCTCATCACTCACTCCCTCCCTGGGGACCCAGTCACTCTCTCACTGGTCACTCCCTCACTGTGGACCCAGTCATTCTCTCATCACTCACTCCCTCCTTGGGGACCCAGTCACTCTCTCATCACTCACTCCCTCCCTGGGGACCCAGTCACTCTCTCATCACTCACTCCCTCCCTGGGGACCCAGTCACTCTCTCACTGGTCACTCCCTCACTGTGGACCCAGTCATTCTCTCATCACTCACTCCCTCATTGGGGATCCAGTCAGTCTCTCATCGGTCACTCCCTCACTGTGGACCCAGTCATTCTCTCATCACTCACTCCCTCCCTGGGGACCCAGTCAGTCTCTCACTGGTCAATCCCACACTGGGAACCCAGTCACTCTCTCATCACTCACTCCCTCCCTGGGGACCCAGTCACTCTCTCACTGGTCAATCCCACACTGAGAACCCAGTCATTCTCTCACTGGTCACTCACTTACTGGGGACCCAGTCACTCTCTCACTGGTCAATCCCGCACTGAGAACCCAGTCATTCTCTCACTGGTCACTCACTTACTGGGGACCCAGTCACTCTCTCACTGGTCAATCCCGCACTGGGGACCCAGTCATTCTCTCACTGGTCACTCACTTACTGGGGACCCAGTCACACTCTCACTCGTCAATCCCGCACTGGGGACCCAGTCATTCTCTCACTGGTCACTCACTTACTGGGGACCCAGTCACTCTCTCACTGGTCAATCCTGCACTGGGGACCCAGTCATTCTCTCACTGGTCACTCTCTCACCGGTCACTCTCTCACTGTGGACCCAGTCACTCTCTCATCACTCACTCCCTCCCTGGGGATCCAGTCAGTCTCTCATCGGTCACTCCCTCACTGGGGATCCAGTCAGTATTTCATTGGTCATTCCCTCACTGGGGACCCAGTCACTCTCTCATTGGTCACTCCCTCACTGGGGACCCAGTCACTCTCTCATCGGTCACTACCTCACTTGGGGACCCAGTTACTCTCTCGTCGGTTACTCCCTCATTGGGGATCCAGTTACTCTCTCATCAGCCACTCCTTAACTGGGGACCCAGTTACTCTCTTGTCAGTCACTCCCTTACTGTGGACCCTGTTACTCTCTCATCAGTCACTCCCTTGCTGGGGACCCAGTTACTCTCTCGTCGGTCACTCCGTCTCTAGGGACACAGTCACTCTCTCGTCAGTCACTCCCTTATTTGGGACCCAATCACTCTGTCCTTGGTCACTCCCTCACTGGGGACCCAGTTACTCTCTCGTCGGTCACTCCATCGCTGGGGACCCAGTCACTCTCTCGTCAGTCGCTCCCTCACTGGGGACCCAGTTACTCTCTTGTCGGTTAATCCCTCACTGGGGATCCAGTTACTCTCTCGTCAGTCACTCCCTTACTGGGGACCCTGTTACTTTCTCGTCAGTCACTCCCTCACTGGGGACCCAGTTACTCTCTCCTCAGTCACTTTCTCACTGGGGACCCAGTTACTCTCTGGTCGGTTACTCCCTAATTGGGGACCCTGTTACTCTCTCGTGAGTCATTCCGTCACTGGGGACCCAGTCACTCTATCGTCAGTCACTCTATCGTCAGTCTCTCCCTCACTGGGGATCCAGCTACTCTCTCGTCGGTTACTCCCTCACTGGGGACCCAGTCACTCTCTCCTCAGTCACTCTCTCCTCAGTCACTTTCTCACTGGGGACCCAGTTACTCTCTCGTCGGTTACTCCCTCACTGGGGACCCAGTTACTCTCTCGTCGGTTACTCCCTCACTGGGGACCCAGTCACACTCTCATCTTCCACTCCCTCACTGGGGACCCATTCACTCTCTCGTCAGTCATTCCGTCGCTGGGGACCCAGTCACTCTCTCCTCAGTCACTTTCTCACTGGGGACCCAGTTACTCTCTCGTCGGTTACTCCCTCATTGGGGACCCAGTTCCTCCCTCATCAGTCACTCCCTCACCAGGGACCCAGTTCCTCTCTCATCGGTCACTACCTCACTGGGGATCCAGTGACTCTCTCGTCGGTTACTCCCTCACTGGGGACCCAGTCACAATCTCATCGGTCACTCCCTCACTGGGGACCCAGTCACTCTCTCGTCGGTCATTCCGTCGCTGGGGACCCAGTCACTCTCTCGTCAGTCACTCCCTCATTGGGGACCCAGCCACTCTCTCCTTGGTCACTCCCTCACTGCGGACCCAGTCACTCTCTTGTTGGTCACTCCCTCACTGGGGACCCAGTCACTCTGTCGCCGGTCACTCCCTCACTGCAGATCCAGTCACTCGGTCGCTGGTCACTCCCTCACTGGGGATCCGGTCACCAGTCACTTCCTGATTGTGGTATCCAGTCACTCTGTCACTGGTCATTCCCTGATTGTGAAATCCAGTCTCAGTCACTCCCTCACTGGGCATCCAGTCACCCAGTCGCTGCGTCACTTGGGATCCAGTCACTCTGTTATCGGTCACTCCCTGATTGTGAGATCCAGTCACTCTGTCGCTGGTCACACCCTCACTGGGGATCCAGTCACTCGGTGACCGGTCTTGCCCTGATTCTGGGATCCTGTCACTCGGTCACCAGTCACTCTTTGATTATGGGATCCAGTCACTCTTTCACCGGTCACTCCCTGATTGTGAGATCCAGTCACTCCATCACTGGTCACTCCCTCACTGGGGATCCAGTCACTCTGTTATGGGTCACTTCCTCACTGGAGATCCAGTCACTCTGTCACCGGTCAATCCCTGATTGTGGGCTCCAGTCACTCTTTCAGTGGTCACTCCCTCACTGTGGGACTGATCACTCTGTTAGTCAGGGACCAATCACTCCATCACTGCAGGACTGGTCGCTCTGCCACTCTGGGGTCAACTTGGATGGTATGAGATGGTAGCAATTATTGAGACATGGCTGTAAGACAGCCAAGACTGCGACGAAGCATACCAGCTTATAGGTCTACAGGAAAGATAGGGAAAATGTAGTAGGGGGAGGGGTGGGAGTAGCCATAGTGCTTAAGGAGGAAATCAGTTCAATGGCAAGAGAGTATGTTTTTTTTATTTGTTCATGGGATGTGGGCATTGCTAGCTAGGCCAACATTTATTACCCATCCCTAATTGACCGAGAAGATAGTGGTGAGCTGCCTTCTTGAACCGCTGCAGTCTGGTGGTGTAGGTAAGCATCTACTGCCCTTGTCCTTCTACGTGGTAGTGTTTGCGGGTTGGAAAGGTGCAGTCCAAGAAGCTTTGGTGAGTTGCTGCAGGGCATCATGTAGATGGTACACACTGCTGCCACTGTGCACCGGGGGGTGGAGGAGTGAATGTTTGTAGATGGGGTGCCAATCAAGCAGGCTGCTTTGTCCTGGATGGTGTCGAGCTTCTTGAGTGTTGTTGGAGCTGCACCCATCCAGGCAAGTGGAAAGTATTTCATCACACTTCTGACTTGTGCCTTGTAGATTATGGATAGGCTTTGGGGAGTCAGGAGGTGAGTAACTCGCCACAGAATTCCCAGCCTCTGACCTGCTCTTGTAGCCACAGTATTTATGTGGCTACTCCAGTTCAGTTTCTGGTCAATCGTAACTCCCAGGATATTGATAGTGGGGGATTTTTGTGCCATTGAATGTCAAGGGGAGATGGTTAGATTCTCTCTTGTTGGAGATGGTCATTGCCTGGTACTTGTGTGACAAAAATGTTACTTGCCACTTATCAGCCCAAGCCTAGATGTTGTCCAGGTCTTGCTGCATTTCTACACGGACTGCTTCAGTATCTGAGGAGTTTCAAATGATGCTGAACATTGTGCAATCATCAGCGAACATCCCCACTTCTGACCTTATAATTAAAGGAAGGTCATTGATGAAGCAGCTGAAGATGGTTGGGCTTAGGACACTACCCTGAGGAACTCCTGCAGTGATGTCCTAGAGCTCAGATGATTGACCTCCAACAACCACAACCATCTTCCTTTGTGCTGGGTATGACTCCAACCAGCGGAGAATTTTCCCCTGATTCCCATTGACTCCAGTTTTTCTACAGTTCCTTGATGCCATACTCGGTCAAATGCTGCCTTGATGTCAAGGGCAGTCACTCTCACCTCACCTCTGGAGTTCAGCTCTTTTGTCCATGTTTGGACAAAGACTGTAATGAGGTCAGGAGCTGAGTGGCCCTGGCAGAACCCGAACTGAGCATCAGTGAGCAGGTTATTGCTGAGCATGTGCACTTAATAACACTGTTGACGACCCCTTCCATCACTTTTCTGATGATCGAGAGTAGACTGATGGGGTGGTAATTGGCTGGGTTGGATTTGACCTGCCTTTTGTGTACAGGACATACCTGGGCAATTTTCCACATTGCTGGGTAGATGCCAGTGTTGTAGCAGTACTGGAACAGCTTGGCTAGGGGCGCAGAAAGTTCTGGAGCACAGTCTAATGATGGCCATGAAGCCATTGTCAATTGTTGTAAAAACCCATCTGGTTCACTAATGTCCTTTAGGGAAGGAAATCTGCTGTCCTTACCTGGTCTGGCCTACATGTGACTACAGACCCACAGCAATGTGGTTGATTCTGACATGCCCTCTCAAATGGCCTAGCAAACCTAGCTAGCACTGTTGGTGTACCTACCCCACATGGACTGCAGCAGTTCAAGAAGGCAGCTCACCACCACCTTCTCAAGGGCAATTAGGGATCGGCAATAAATGCTGGCCTGGCCAGCGACGCCCACATCCTATGAATGAATTTTAAAAAAACAAGTCTTCAGTACTATTGCCAGAATGTTGTCAGGGCCCATCGCCTTTGCAGTGTCCAGTGCCTTCAGTCGTTTCTTTATATCATGTGGAGTGAATTGGATTGGCTGAAGACTGGCATCTGTGATGCTGGGGACCTCAGGAGTGGAGGTAAGCAGGCAAGAGAGATGTTATGAGTAGAATTAAGAAATAGAAAAGGATTTAAGACTGTAGTGGGAGTTGTGTATAGGCTCCCTGGTGGCGTCTGTGACATGTTAGATTGTATAAATGCAGAAATTAAACAAGCATGTAGCAAAGACAGAGTGGTTTTAATGGAGGATTTTAATTTTATGTAGATTGAGATAAGCAGACTAGAATATATAGGAAATGTCTTGCAATAAAAACAGAAAATGCTGGAAGTACTCAGCAGCTCTGGCAGCATCTGTGGAGAGGGAAACAAAGTTAACGTTTCAGGTCTGTGACCTTTCATCAAAATTAAATGAATTTCTTGAATATGTCTGGGATAGTTTTCCACAAAAATGTGTCCTACAGCCAACAAGGGGGTAGGCCAAATTAGATTTAGTAATGAGCCAGATTTGGTTAACAGACTAATGGTGCATAAACATTCATCGAATAGTGATCGTCATGTGGTTGAGTTCAATGTAGTGTCTGAAAAGGAGAAATTTGATACAGCTATGATTAATGACATAGGTGATGGGATGGAAAACCACATATCCAAGTTTGCCAATGACACAAAGGTGGTGTTGTAAGCAGTATAGGTGAAAGCATACAATTACAAAGAGATAGTGACAGATTAAGTGAATGTGCAAAACTGTGACAAATGGATTTCAATGCAGGCAAATGAGAGGTCATCCACTTTGGACCTAAAAGGGATAGAACAGGATACTTTCTAAATAGTGAAAAGCTAGAAACAGTCGAGGTCCAAAGAGACTTGGTACACAGTACCCGGTACACAGATCATTAAAATATCATCAACAGAAAATAATCAAACAGGCTAAAGGAACGCTGGCCTTTATATCCAGAGGACTAGAATACGAGGGGGTACAAATCGTGCTTCAGCTATACACAGCCCTGGTTAGACCACACCTGGAGTTACCGTGACCAGTTCTCAGCACCACACCTGAGGAAGATATATTGGCCTGGGAGGGGGTGCAGCTTAGATTTACCAAATGAGAACCTGGATTCCAAGGGTTAAATTACATGGAGAGATTATAGAAACTTGGGTTGTATTCCCTGGAATTTAAAAGGTGAAGGGTGATTTGATTGAAGTTTTCATGATCTTCAGGGGAACAGAGAGGGTAGATGGGGAGAAACTATTTCTGTTGGTTGGTGAGTCTAGGGCTAGGGGCATTGTCTAAAAATTAGAGTCAGAGCTTTCATACGAACATATGAATTAGGAGCAGGAGTAGGCCACTCAGCTCCTCGAGCCTGCTCCACCTTTCAATAGGTTCATGGCTGAACTGATTATTCCACATTTCCACCTACCCCTGATAACCTATCGCCCCATTGCTTATCAAGAATCTATATACCTCTGCCTTAAAAATATTCAAAGACTCTGCTTCAACCACCTTTTGAGGAAGACAATTCCAAAGACTCACGACCCTCAGAGAAAAAAATTCTCTTCATCTCTGTCTTAAATGGGCGACCCCTTATTTTTAAACAGTGACACCTAGTTCTAGATTCTCCCACAAGTGGAAACATCCTTTCCACATCCACCCTGTCAAGACCCATCAGGATCTTATACGTTTCAATCAAGTCACCTCTTACTCTTCTAAATTCCAGCGGATACAAGCCTAGCATGTCCAACCTTTCCTCATAAGACAACCTGCCCATTCCAGGTATTAGTCCAGTAAACCTTCTCTGAACTGCTTCCAATGCATTTACATCTTTCCTTAAATAAGGAGCCCAGTACTGTACACATTACTCCAGATGTGGTCTCACCAATGCCCTGTATAACTGAAGCATAACCTCCTTACTTTTGTATTCACTTCCCCTCACAATAAACGATAACATTCTATTAGCTTTCCTAATTATGTTCTGTACCTGCATACTAATCTTTTATGATTCATGCACTCAGACACCCAGAACCCTCTGCATCTCAGAGCTCTGCAATATCTCACCATTTATATAATATGCTTCTTTTTTATTCTTCCTGCCAAAATGGACAATTTCCCACTTTCGCACATTATACTCCATTTGCCAGGTCTTTGCCCACTCACTTAACCGATCTATATCCCTTTGTAGCCTCCTTATGTCCTCTTCACAAGTTACTTTCCTACCTATCTTTGTGTCAACAGCAAATTTAGCAACCATACCTTCGGTCCCTTCATCTATGTCATTTATATAAATTGTAAAAAGTTGAGGCCCCGGCACAGATCCCTGTGGCATACCACTCATTTTTAGATTAGAGATACAGCACTGAAACAGGCCCTTCGGCCCACCGAGTCTGTGCCGACCATCAACCACCCATTTATACTAATCCTACACGAATCCCATATTCCTACCAAACATCCCCACCTGTCCCTATATTTCCCTACCACCTACCTATACTAGTGACAATTTATAATGGTCAATTTACCTACCAACCTGCAAGTCTTTTGGCTTGTGGGAGGAAACCGGAGCACCCGGAGAAAACCCACGCAGACACAGGGAGAACTTGCAAACTCCACACAGGCAGTACCCAGAATCGAAACCGGGTCGCTGGAGCTGTGAGACTGCAGTGCTAACCACTGCGCCACTGTGCCGCCCATCTTGCCAATCAGAAAATGACCCATTTATGCCTACTCTGTTTCCTGCTAGCTAACCAATCTTCTATCCATGCCAATATGTTAACCCCTACACCGTGAATTTTTATTTTCTGCAATAACCTTTGATGTGGCACCTTATCAAATGCCTTCTAGAAATCTAAGTACAGTACATCCACCGGTTCCCCTTTATCCACAGCACATGTAACTCCGTCAAAGAACTCCAATAAATTGGTTAAACATGATTTGTCTTTCACAAAACCATGTTGACTCTGCCTGATTACCTTGAATTTTGCTAAATGCCCTGCTATAGCATCTTTAATAATAGCTTCTAACATTTCCCTAAGACAGATGTTAAGCTAACTGGCCTGTAGTTTCCTGCTTTCTGTCCCCCTCCCATTTTGAATAAAGGAGTTACATTCGCTATTTTCCAATCTAAAGGAACCTTCCCCGAATCCAGGGGATTCTGGAAAATTAAAACTAATGCATCAACTATCTCACTAGCCACTTCTTTTAACACTAGGATGAAGTCCATCAGGACTCAGGGACTTGTCAGCCCACAATTTGTTCAGTACCACTTCCCTGGTGATGTAATTTTCTTGAGTTCCTCCCTCCCTTCCATTTCCTGACTTACAGCTAATACTGGGATGTTACATATATCCTCAACAGTGAAGACTGATGAAAAATATCTGTTCAATTCATCTGTCACCTCCTTATTATCCATTATTAATTCCCCAGACTCACTTTTTATAGGATCAATGCTCACTTTGTTAACTCTTTTCTTTTTAACCTATCTATAGAAACTCTTACTATCTGTCTTTATATTTCTAGCTAGCTTTCTCTCATACTCTAATTTTACCTTCCTTATCAATCTTTTAGTCATTCTTTGCTTTTTTTATATTCTGTCCAATCTTCTGACCTGCCTCCCATCTTTGCGCAATTATAGGCTTTTTCTTTCAGTTTGATACTATCTTTAACTGTTTTGGTTAACCATGGATGACGGGTTCCACCCTTGCAATTTTTCTTTCTCCTTGAAATGTATCTATTCTGTGTATTAGAGTCATAGAGTTATACAGCACAGAAACAGGCCCTTCGGCCTATCGCGTCTGTGCCAGCCATCAAGCACCTAACTATTCTAATCCCATTTTCCAGCAATTGGCCGTTAGCCTTGTATGCTATGGTGTTTCAAGTGCTCATCTAAATACTTCTTAAATGTTGTGAGGGTTCCTGTCTCTACCACCCCTTCAGGCTGTGTGTTGCAGATTCCAATCACCCTTTGGGTGAAATTTTTTTTCCTCAAATCCCCTCTAAACCTCCTGCCCTTTACCTTAAATCTATGCCCCCTGGTTATTGACCCGTCTGCTAAAGGAAAAAGTTTCTTCTATCTAACCTATCAATGCCCCTCATAATTTTGTATACCTCAATCATGTCCCCCCTCAGCCTTCTCTGCTCCAAGGAAAACAACCCTAATTTTTTCAGTCTCTCTTCATAGCTGAAATGCTCCAGCCCAGGCAACATCCTGGTGCATCACCTCTGCAGCCTCTCCAGTGCAATCACATCCTTCCTATAGTATGGTGACCAGAACTGTACACAGTACTCCAGCTGTGATCTAACCAGCGTTTTATACAGCTTCATCATAACCTCCTTTCTCTTATATTCTATGCCTCGGCTAATAAAGGCAAGTATCCCATATTCCTTCCTAACCACCTTATCTATCTGACCTGCTGCCTTCAGTGATCTACGTACAAGTACACCAAGGTCCCTCTGACACTCTGTACTTCCTAGGGTCCTACCATCTATTGTATATTCCCTTGCCTTGTTAGTCCTCCCAAAATGCATCACCTCACACTTATCAGGATTAAATTCCATTTGCCACTGCTCTGCCCATCTTACCAGCCCATCTATGCTGTGCTGTATTCTAAGATTTTCCTCCTCTCTATTTACGACACCACCAATTTTTGTGTCATCTGCGAACTTACTGATCATACCTCCTATATTCACGTCTAAATCATTAATGTACACTACAAACAGCAAGGGTCCCAGCACCGATCCCTGCGGTACACCACTGGTCACAGGCTTCCACTCGCAAAAATAACCCTCGACCATTACCCTCTGCCTCCTGCCACTAAGCCAATTTTGGATCTAATTTGCTAAATTGCCCTGGATCCCATGGGCTCTTACCTTCTTAACCAATCTCCCATGTGGGACCTTATCAAAAGTCTTACTGAAGTCCATGTAGACTACATCAACTGCTTTACCCTCATCTGCACATCTAGTCACCTCCTCGAAAAATTCAATCAAGTTAGTTAGACACGAGCTCCCCCGACAAAGCCATGCTGACTAACCTTGATTAATCCCTGCTTCTCCATGTGGAGATTAATCCTGTCCCTCAGAACTTTTTCCAAAACTTTCCCTACCACTGATGTTAGACTCATTGGCCTGTAATTACCTGGTTATTATTAATTATTATTAATTATTCTGAATTATCCCCTCAAATGTCTGCCACTGCATCTCTATTGACCTATCCCTTAACCTGATTTGCAGTTCACTTCAGCTAGCTCTGATTTCATGCCCTCATAATTGCCCTTATTTAAGTTTACGATATTAGTCTTGGAACCACTCTTCTTTCCCTCAAACTGAATGTAAAATTCAATCATATTATGATCGCTGCTACCTAGGGGTGCTTTAACTATGAGGTCATTAACTAGTCCTATCTCATTGCACAATACAAGGTCTAGTATAGCCTGCTCTGCAGTTGGCTCCAGAACATATTGTTCCAAGAAATTATCCTGAAAACATTCTATGTACTCCTCATCTAGGCAACTTCTGCCCATCTGATTTTTCCAGTCTATATGTAGGTTAAAGTCCTCCATAATTATTGCTGTATCTTTCTGGCAGGCTGACATTATTTCTTCCTTTATACCCTGTCCCACAGTGTGGTTAATGTTAGGTGGCCTTTACACCACTCCCTCAAATGACGTGCCTTTATGATTTCTCATCTTATCATGGTCCTGTAGTTTTGTTTCCAGGAATATGCAGTGTACCTTTAAAGCTTGCAAAGGATCAGTACTGCTTTAAGAACCAACAGACCTCCGGAGTTACCGAGAAGGTGCATTTTCGTTGCCTTGGATACAGCCATTTGGAGACTGCGATTCAGAGGGTGCATTCTCATTACCGTGGATACAGCCACTGGGATTAAGCATTATGCGATACATTTGTTACAATTCAATCTTGAACTGGCTTTTTAGTTGGAGACAGTCTGTTCTAACAGAGAACACAGACAGGCACCTGAAAAAAGAGCTCTCAACCATTTAAACTGAAGGAAGGGAATTTTAGTCTGTTTAATTATTATTATCTCTCAAAATGCTACAAAAAATGTCAAGCCAAAATGGAGATCTCTGGTAATTTAAACTGAAGGAAGGGAAGTTAGACTGTGACAATCTTTTATCCCTTAAAAACTCTAAAGTCAGATTGATTCTATTGAAAGTGTTTGCAAGTTGTTAATTATTGAAATACATCGCTGAAGAAGGAAGCATCACTTACTGCTGAGTTAGACTACGGACTGTTCTACTGTGGAAGAACTTTTTGTCCCCCATCGGATGGCTGTGAGGACTTCAAACAACATTGGACTGTAAATTTGCAAGGACTCTAATTTTTATATTTTAAATGTTGTTTATATCGTCATAGTGTTTAAGAATTTAATTCTTCTAATTAAACAGTTAATTTGTTGATTTAAAGACTCCTGGTTTGGTTAACCTCATTCGGGAGTTAATATATGGTACAATTTGGCTGAGTCTTTCTTTAATTTGGAAAGTTTAAAAATGATATGATAGGTGATCTGTGGAGGGACAGGATTGAATTAACAGTGCGTTTCTCCCACCACAATCAGAATCATATATTTTGATTGGGGGCTTTGACTGGAGCGCTCGGTCATAAAAATCTCTACCCAAACTGCTTCAATATCCTGGTCTCCTGAACTTAGGTCATCCCTCTCTATTGCGCTAATACCATCATTAATTAACAGAGCTACCCTTCCACCTTTTCTTAGCTTCCTGTCCTTCCTAAATGCCATGTATCCTTCAATATTCAGGTCCCAATCTATGTCATCCTGCAGCCATGTCTCTGTCATGGCTATCAGATCGTACTTATTTATTTCTATTAGCACTCTCAATTCATCTGTGTCGTTTCGAATTGTAAACCGTGGCGCGGAGTCAACTCCCCTTTGGCACCTTTATTCCCTTCGCCCACATGATCCTGGCTGTCCCGTGGGACTAAGTCCTCTTAATTCAGGCTCAGGCTGGGTGATTGGGATATCGGGGTTACAGGGGAGCCACCCTCCACCTAATCCACCGGCTACGGTTAATGGCTTAGTACAAACAGGATGAAACTCAGTCCTTTCTTTAACTATCAATTTACTTTATTCATGTTGTTGTACAATGTAAGAATAAGGCTTATAGACTTGGTTAGACAAAAGCATGCAACTCAAACTGGGTTATACAGTTTATGACAAAACTAGAATCAATACGCACACCCACTAGGTTCCTCTGACCTTCCCTGATCTAGTCACAGAAAACAAAGGATAATACCTGAAAAAGGGGAGAGCTGACACTGGCCAGGCGTTCCGTTCTCTCTCTCTTTTACGTCGGCGCCGCGTTGCTGATGCAGAGTCTTCCACTTCCGCGATGGTTGGTCACCGGAGTTTTTCGCTGGCTCTATGCCTGAGATTCTCCATACTTATTCTCTTTCTTATCTCTTCGAGCTGTGCTGTCTCTTTCCCATTGGTTTAGGCCTGCTCACCTTGTTCGTAGCTAGAACACCAGCCCCAGCATGGTTTTAGGTGTAGACCACCCCAACGCTACAACCACCACTTTCCCCAGTACTGGTGCCAGTGCTCCATGAACTGGAACCCACTTCTACCACACCATTCTTTGAGCCACATGTTCATTTCTCTAATCTTATTGGCCCAGGCCCAAGGACCCCGGTATCACTCCTTGTCCAAATAAGGCACCATTCTTGTGATATCTCCCTTGTCTTTCGCATAACGTAATTAGTTCAAACTGGTTTTCACCAGCACAGGCCAGTGTCTGAGCTCAGGTTACTTTAGTTCACAAGCTGTTCAGCAGTGTCTGAGCTCAGGTTACTTCAGTTCACAAGCTGTTCAGCAGTTTGTAACAGACTCAGTACTTCTTGCAGCCTCTGACCAACAGAATGTTACGTGCATTCAGATACAGCGCCTTTAGTTGTGTAATTTTATTATTTTTGTAACCTCTAGCCTTATCTGTTGATTTACTCTTAGATTTGTTCGCTCTGTCCCTTCCTGTTACAGTTTGTTTATCATTTCTCATATTAGTACCTTTCTCTTGCCTTGTCTCTATTCCTTGATTTACCATATCTTCCCAAATTTGATCCCTTGCCCCACTATTCAGTTTAAAATCCTCTCTACTTCCCTAGTTAAGCGGCTCGCATGGTTTTAGGTGTAGACCACCCCACGCTACAACCACCACTTTCCCCAGTACTGGTGCCAGTGCCCCATGAACCGGAACCCACTTCTACCACACCATTCTTTGAGCCACATATTTATTTCTCTAATCTTATTTGCCCTATGCCAATTTGCACATGGCTCAGGTAATAATCCAGAGATTATTACCTTTGAGGTTCTGCTTCTTAATTTGGCGCCTCGTTCCTCATACTGACTATGCAGAACCTGTTTCCTTGTCCTGCCTATGCCATTGGTACCTACATGGACCACGACAACTGGATCCTCCCCCTCCCACTGTAAGTTCCTCTCCAGCCCTGAGCAGATGTGAACCCTGGCACCGGGCAGGCAACACAGCCGTCTGGACTCTCGCTCTTTGCTGCAGAGAACAGTGTCAATCCCCTGAACTATAGTGTCCCCTTCTACCACTACATTCCTTTTTTCTCCCTCCACTTGAATGGTTTGTTGAATGGTGGCTCATCCACTCTCATCCAAAACTGAAAGAACCTCAAACCTGTTGGACGATCACAAAGGCTGAGGCTCCTGCACTCCTGCCCTCTGGGTCCCCTTACCTGCCTCAGCTGTAGCTGCACTCTCCTGTCCCTAACCACTGACCAAATCAGAAGACCCTATCCCCTAAGGGGTGTGACCACCTCCTGGTACAAAATGTCCAGCTAACTTTCCCCCTCCCTGATGTGTCGCAGTATCTGCAGCTCGGCCTCCAGTTCAATGACTCTGAGCCGAAGTTCTTTGAGCCGCTAACACTGACTACAGACGTGTTTGCCCTGGATCACACCAGCATCCAGGAGCTCCCACATGCTGCAGCCATGACACATCACCTGTCCTGCCATCCTTAATGTGTTTTAACTACTTAATTATTTTATTCAATTATTTCTTTTCCTTTTTTAATATATTTTATTAAGCTTAAACAATAGGATTAGAATGGAGGATACTTACAGATACTCACCAAACAGGTAGCTTCTTCCCTGTTGAGTGTGACGTCACTCTGATGTCACTTTTTGATTTTTTTTCCCCTGCTCCGCTCTCCCACTCTCTCTTTCAGGAGTGAAATTAGAAAACACTGCTACACATGAAGGATGGTAAAAATTTGGAATTCTCTTCCACAAATGGCAATTGGTGCTAGATCAATCGTTAATTTTAAATTTAACATTGATAAGTTATTGTTAACTAAAGTTATTAACGAATATGGGTCAAAGGTTAGTATATGGAGTTAGGCCACAGATTAGCCAGGATATCATTGAATGGTGGAACACGTTCGAGGCAAAATGGCCTCCTGCTGTTCCTATGTTCCTCAGGGGTCATTACTCAGGAACCAATCTCTCCATCACTCAGGTCAGTCATTTAGTCATGTGGAGTCCAGTCACTCTGTCACCCCAAGGTTGGTCACTGAGGAACCACTCATTCAGGGATTGCTCACTCAGAGGCTGTTTATTCCATCACTCAGGTGCTGATCAATCTGTCACTCAGAAGGTGGTAATTTTGGGGCTAGTCACTCAGGAACAGTAACTCTGTGGCTTGTAACTTGGTCATTCAGGAAGTGCCCACTCATGGAAGGGTCACTCTGTCACTCAGGGACCGGTCACTCTGAAAGCAGTACTGTGTGACCAGTCACTCTCTCACTCGGGCTGGTCATGTTGTGATTCAGGGGCTGGTTGCTTTGTCACTCCAAAGCTAGTTAAACTGAGATCAGTAACTCACCCACTCAGGGGTTGTCTGACCATCACGATTATAAAATGATTTTGAGAGAGAGAAAGATTGTACCCCTGCTAGGGGAATTGGTAATGGAGGCACTGGCTGAGGACTATCATTGGGGAAGGGTAATTGGAGAAGTTAGAAGCCACTAGCGGTGTTATTAATTTGTTGCTTGCAATTCCTGCGCCATATAGGAACTTCAGGACACTTCATGTGTCTTGGGCAACCACGTGTAGGAAGTGCCTCCTGCTGCTTGAGCTTGAGATCAGGATTTCCGAGCTTGAGGGGCAGCTGAAATCACTGCGGAACATCAGGGGGCAGGAGAGTTTCCTGGATCTGACGTTCCAGGAGGTGGTCACCCCAAAGGCAGTAAGAGTTCTGGATAGTAGGTGGGTGGCCATCCGGAAGAGTAGAAAAAGGCAAGAAATGCAGGAGTTTTCAGAGTGTGTGCTACTCTCAAAACGGTACTCAGCTTTGGAGACGGCAGGGAGTGATGACACCTTGAAGGAGTGCAGTCCAGTCCATGGTACCAATGGGCATGGGACTGTACTGGAGGGAGCAGCAAAGTGCAGAAATGCAGTTGTTATAGGTGATTCCGTAGTCAGGGAGACAGATAACCATTATTGTGAATCCCACATGGTGTATTGCCTCACTGGTGCCAGGATAAAGGACATCACGGAGAGAGTGCAGGATATTCTGCAGGGGGAAGGGAGTGAGCCATAAGCAGTGGTATGCGTTGGTGCCAATGACATAGCAAGGGCAGGTATTGAGGTCCTCTGGGCAGATTTTCAGGAGCTGGGAAGGAAGTTAAAGAGTAGGACCTCAAGGGTAGTAATATCTGGATTACTCCCAGTGCCACGTGCTAGTGAGTAGAAATAGGAAGATAGGGGAGGATCAATGCATGGCTTGAAGCATGGTGCAGGAGGGAGGGGTTCAGATTCTTGGGGCATTGGGGCTAATTCTGGGGCAGAAGACACCTATTCAAAAGAGACTGGTTGCACCTCAACAAGACTGGGACCAATGTCCTCACGGGGAAATGTGGATGGGGAGGGTTTAAACTAAATTGGCAGGTGGGTGGACACCAGCATATAGAAGTAGAAAGGAGGTATAAGATGCATTATGTGAGAGTGTTAGAGAGTACGAGAGAAGGAAGTAGTTCCATATTAGATGGGAGTGGTCTGAGAAGGACTACGGGACTATGAGGAATGCAAAGACAGGATTACAATACATGTAAATGCACAAAGCGTGGTGAATAAGGTTAGGGAGCAACATGCACAAGAAGCAGTATGGGAATATGATGTAGTGGCAATAACGGAAACGTGGCTTAAAAATGGCAAGGATTAGGTGCTTAATCTACAAGGATATAAAGTGCTCAGAAAAGCTAGAGAAGGAAAAAAAGGGAGGCGGGATGGCAATATTGATTAGGGAAGACATTGTAGTGTTGGAAAGGAAAGATGTCCTTGAAGGGGCAAGGACAGAATCCAGTTGGTTAGAGTTGAGAAGCAAAATGGGTATGACTACATTACTAGGGGTATTCTATAGGCCTCCAAATAGTGAGAGATAGAGGAGCAAGTCTGCAGAAAAATCACAGAGATGTGCAAGAACTATAGCATGATGATATGGGGGACTTTAATTATCCAAATATCGATTGGGATAATTTTAGAGTAAAAGGTAAGAAGGGGGAGGAATTTCTGAAATATGTTCCTTGATCAGTATGTTCTTCACCCAACTAAAAAGGAGGCATTGCTGGATCTGGTGCTGGGAAATGAGGTGGTACAAGCGGACCAAGTATCTGATGGGGAACACTTGGGTAAGAGTGACCATTGTATCATAACATTTCGACTCGTAATGCAGAAAAGCAAGGAACAAAGTAAGGTTGAACCTCGAGCTTGAAAGAGGGCTAATTTCAATGCAACGAGAAGGGAGCGAGCCAGGGTAGAATGGAACCAAAGACTGACGGAAAGAGTTGTATCGGAGCAGTGGGTTATCTTTAAGGAAGAGATGCTTCAGGTACAAGCTAGGTACATTCCAAAAAGGACTAAAGGTAAGGAAACAAATGACAGGGCTCCTTGCATGACAAGGGAGATAGAGATTATGATGAACAAAAAAAGAGGGTGTGTGATGCATGTCAGTTAAATTCTTCAAGTGAGAACCAGGCCATATACAATAAATTGAGAGAACAGGTGAAGAGGAAAATTAGACTGACAAAGAGAGAATATGAGAATAGAATAGCAGTCAATATAAAAGGGAACCCAAAGATCTTTTACTGGCATGTAAATAGTAAGTGGGTAGTAAGATGTGGAGTGGGGCCTAGTAGGAACATCGGATATAGGATCAGTAGGCTATTCAGCCCCTTGAGCCTGCTCCGCTATTCAACTAGATTGTGGTTGACCTTGTACCTCAATGCCATTTTTCTGCACTATCCCCATATCCCTTGGTATCTTTAATATCTAGAAATCTATCGATTAGGGACAAAGAGGCACTGGGCAAGGGTAATATACTTAATGAGTACTTTGTATCAGTGTTCACTATGTAAGTGGAACCCGACAAAATACTGGTAGAAGCGGAGAGAGTAGAGGAAATGGATCAGGTAAAAATTGAGAGGGGGGACCTACCAAAAAGGCTGGTTATGCTTAGGGTATATAAGTCACCTGGTCTGGATGGCTTGTAGCCCAGGTTGCTAAAGGAAGTAGGGTTGGAGATAGCGGAAGGGCTTGTCATAATCTTCCAATCTTCCCTGGATATGGGGGGAGGTGCCAGAGATTTGGAGAGTGGCAAACATGACACCCTTATTCAAGAAAGTGTGGAAGGACAGTCTTAACAACTACAGGCCAGTTAGTTTAACATCAGCGGTGGGTAAGATTTTAGAAACAATAATCAGAGAAAAAAGGTCAACATACTCTTTGAGAGGTTTGTTTTAATTAAGGATTTGTAAAAGGCAGATCATGCTTGACGAATCAAATTGAATTTTTTGATGAAGTAACAGAGAAGGTTGATGAAGGGAATGAGGTGGATGTTGTTTATATGGATTTTAAGAAAGCATTTAAGGTACCACATAAAAGGTTTGGTAACAAAATTGAGGCTCATGGAATAGGAGGGTCAGTGTCCAATTGGATAAAAAAAAAGGCTTAAGGATAGAAAACAGTGAGTCATAGTAACTGATTGTCTTTCAGACTGGAGATGGTAGTAGGTGGTGTTCCCCAAGGGTCAATGCTGGGTCCACTGCTTTTTTGCTATGGATAAATGACTTGGATCTTGGAATATGGAGCAGAATCTCAAAATTTGCCGATGGCACCAGTGTGACAAAATGTGAGGATGACATGAACCGCCTGCAACAGTACATAGATAGGGTAGCAGAATGGGCAGAGAAGTGGCAGCTGACAAGTGTGAGGTGATGCATTTTGGCAGAAGGAACAGCGAGAGGCAATAAGCATTTAATGGCACAGTTGTAAAGAGTGTGCAGGAACAGAGGGACCTGGGGGTGCATGTGCATAGATCTTTAAAGGTGGCAGGTCAGATTGAGAGAGTGGCTAGTAAAACATATGGGGGTTTGGACTTCATAAATAGATGCACTAAGTACAAAAGCAGGGAAGTTATGCTAAACCTTTATAAAGCTCTGGTTAGGCACAATGGGAGTATTGGGTCCTGTTCTGGTCACCACACCCTAGGAAGGATGTGATGATTCCAGGGATAGGGAATTTAGTTTCAAGGTTAGGTTGGAAAAACTGGGGTTGTTCTCCTTAGAACAAAGAAGATTGAGGGGAGATTTATTAGAAATCTGCAAGATTATGACAGGTTTAGGTACGTTAGACAAGGAAAATCTGTTCCCATTAACTAATGGTACAAAGACTAGGACATAGATTGAAGGTTTTGGGCAAAAGATGCAGGGGAAATATGAGGAAGAACTTTTTTCGCAGCTCATGGTAATGACCTGGAACTAGCTGCCCACAAGGGTGGTGGAAGTGGAGCCAATCAATGACTTCAAGAGGAAATTGGATGGCCACTTGAAGGAAATAGATTTCTAGGGTTAGGGAGATTGAGTGGGGTAGTGGGACGACTGAAAAGCTCCATGGAGCACTGGCATGGACTCAATGGGCCAAATGCCTCCTTCTGTGCTGTAAATGACTCTGACTATAACACTTTACACAAGTGGCTTGTGGAGAATGTTGAATAGAGAGAGTGCAATGGGTCATGAAGCATCTCCCAACCCCATGGGAAGAGCCCATCTGTCCCTTCAGCCTGCTACCCACACTCTCTGCCACAACTGGGCTTCTGATTTTTCCTGATGTAAAATTAAAAACATAATATAAGCTAGTTTATTGAAACATAAATCACAAATAGATCTAACAGCATATTTTAGAACATCTGAGAACATTGTTCATTAATAAGACAGTTAACAATTTTTTTTGTTTTACCTATAACTATTAGATAAATCTCCTGTTAATTGGAGGCTTTGCTCATTGGGTCAATATCACCAATGTAATATTTAAACTCCTCAGTCCAGACCAAATTCAATGTCTTCAGTGCTGATGCGACCAAGCTCCAAAGCTCCTAATTCTTCCTTCATTTTTTCACCCTCTGGGCCAGTTTCTAAAAAGATCATGAGTAAGATTTCCTTAGAAAATATCAACATTGCAGGATTGAGATTCACATTTGATCAGGAAAGGAAACACAACACTGAGGTTTCTTCATAGCCCCTCCGAGTGCTCAGTTGCATAACTTTTATAACTTTTGCTGAGCTGTGTGTATTAATGCAATGGTTTACAGCACAGTTTGTATAACAAGCTGCTGAGAATGATTGTATAATAACAAAGCCATGATTGAAATTGATACCTTCTCCTAACTACAGAATACAACAACCCCAGTAATAAATTCAGCCTTTCAACAATCAGCTGCGGCTCAGCGGGGAGCACTCTTGCATCTGAGACAGAAGGTTGCGAGTTCAAGCCCCACTTGAGAGTACTGAAGGAATGCTGCACTATCAGAGGTGCTGTCTTTTGGATGAGATGTTAAACTGAGGCCACATCTGCTCTCAGATGTACTTAAACGATCCCATGGCACTATTTTAAAGAAGAGCCGGGGATTTATCCCTGGTGTCCTGGTCAGTCAACAGTATCTAGTCATTATCTCACTTCTATTTGTGGGAACTTGCTGTGTGAAAATTGGCTGTCACATTTCCAACATTACAACAATGACTACATTTCAAAAGTACTTTGTTTGCTATAGAGCGCTTTGAGACATCCCGATTTCATGAAAGGTGCTTTAGATGTGTAAGTTTTTTCTTTAAACAGGACTCTGCCATTCTGGTGTTTTTAATGGTTGTGATTTTTCCTGGCACAATCCCTGGTGGCTGATTTTGACATTTCACTGTCTGGAACGGCAATGCACAATCACAATGTTGGGCCAGTTCTTCAGGAAATAAGTTACTTGCTGCAAGGATCCTCCCTGTCAGAACACACTATTTCACAGCTCATATTTCCAAGCATCCAAGCCTTGGAATCTCTATTTCGATACCTTTGTTAGCTGTGGCTCAATGGATAGCACATTCTGGGGTCAGGAGTGATGCAGCCACTCAGAGGGCCTGGAGAGAGTGAGCTAGTCATGTGTTGCCTTGGAGGTAGTTGGAGCCTGGGAACCAGCTTATATTATTTGCGAGTCATTTAATATAAATGGAAGACCAAATCAATCACTGTAATAAAGTTTGTCATTATAAAAACCACTCGTGTGTGATTCCTAAGTGGAGTTATCATCATCGAACTGACAACCCTTAGTTGTGACAGTAACCACCAAGAAATCCGCAAATAGGCCCCACTACTGGACCCTTTCAATTAGAGGGCCATTTATTCCCTTGATGTGGGGTCCTTTCGCTCAGTCTGCTGTAATCCATAGTATTTCAGATTTCCAGGGTAAGTGATGCAAGCCTGTCTCTGGGAGATCTCTAGTCCTATCGAGATTTGATACCAAGCCCACTGACAGAATCTATCCACCAGAGGCAGCATCACCATGTGCCATGTTTAGTTCTAGCTCTGTCTTTGCCAAGCCTATTGACTGCCTGTTGCTGAAGGTCAGATTTAGTGTCTCAACCCTTTTGGGTCGCTGTTGCCCAGAAATGTGGCCCAGAACAAGTAACATTCATGCCGCACAAGTGCCAGGCTATGACCGTCTCCAACAACAGAGAATATAATCCCCTTGACATTCAATGGCATTACCATCGTTAAATCCCCCACTATCAATATCCTGGGGGTTAGCATTGACCAGAAACTGAACTGGAGAAGCCACACAGATACTGTGGATACAAGAGCAGGTCAGGGGATGGGAATTCTGCAGTGAATAACTCACCTCCTGACTCCCCAAAGCCTGTCCACCATCTACAAGGCACAAGTCAGGAGTGTGATGGAATACTCTCTCCACCTACCTGGATGGGTGCAACGCCAACAACACTCAAGAAGCTCGAAACCATCCAGAACAAAGCAGCCTGCTTGATTGGCACCCCATTCACCACCTTCAACATTCACTCCCTCCACCACTGGCGCACAGTGGCAGCAGTGTGTACCATCTACAAGATGCACTGCAGCAACTCATCATGCCTCCTTCAACAGCACCTTCCAAACCCTCGACCTCTTCAACCTAGACGAACAAGGACAACAGACGCATGGGAACACCATCACCTGAAAGTGACCCTCCAAGTCACACCCCATCCTGACCTGGAAATATATCCCTGTCCCTTCACTGTTGATGGATTAAAATCCTGGAACTCCCTCCCTAACAGCACCCGTGGGTGTACCCGCACCACATGGATTGCAGCAGTTCAAATAGGCAGCTCACAACTACCTTCTCAAGGGCAATTAGGGGTGGGCAATAAATGCTGGCCTTGTCAGCGACACCCACATCCCATGAAAGAATAAAAAAGTCAGTGGGCACTTTGTTCCTGATCTGACTTCGGAGTTTTTTTTTTATCCACAGGATGTAGGCATCACTGTAAAGGCTGGCATTTTTAGCCTATCCCTAGTTGCTGTTGAGAAGGTGGTGTGATCATGTGGGGAGATACTCCCATGATACGGTCAGTCAAACGACCCAGTGACAATAAAGGAAAGGCAATACATGTCTAAGTCAGGATGGTGTGTGGCTTGGAGGGGAAATTAGAGGGATAGTGTTCCCATGCCCCATCCTAAGTGGTGGAGCGTTTGGCTGGTGCTGCTGAAGAAGCCTTGGCAATTTGCTGTACAGTGAAGGTAATACACACAAAAGCTATGGTGTGCCATTGGTGAAGGGAATGGATTGTTAAGGTGATGGATGAGATGGCAATCAAATGGACTGCTTTGGGCTGAGTAGTTTAGTTTAGTTTAGTTTAGAGATACAGCACTGAAACAGGCCCTTCGGCCCACCGAGTCTGTGCCGACCATCAACCACCCATTTATACTAATCCTACACTAATTCCATATTCCTACCACATCCCCACCTGTCCCTATATTTCCCTACCACCTACCTATACTAGGGGCAATTGCTAATGGCCAATTTACCCATCAACCTGCAAGTCTTTGGCATGTGGGAGGAAACCGGAGCACCCGAAGGAAACCCACGCAGACACAGGGAGAAATTGCAAACTCCACACAGGCAGTACCCAGAATTGAACCCGGGTCGCTGGAGCTGTGAGGCTGCGGTGCTAAGCACTGCGCCACTGTGCCGCCCTAAGTAGTGTTGAGTTTCTTGAGTGTTGTTGCAGCTGCAAGTAGAGAACATTCCAAAACACTCCTGACTTGTTCTGGTAGGTGATGGAAAGATTTTGAGAGTCAGGAGGTGAGACATTGGCTGCAGAATAATCAGTTTCTGATCTTCTCCAGTAGCTATGAGATTTATGTTGCTGGTCCAGTTCAATCTCAATGCTTTTACCCCTGGGATATTTCCCAGTATCTGCTCTCATTGCATTTACCTCGGGATGGTGGTTTAACTTTCTCAGTGCTCTCAGTAACCGATTGGCTCGAGATTTCCTCTATCAATATCCTCGTAGGATGGTCTCCCCCACCCCTCTCAGGTGGGGTGTTGAAGTCCATCATCAGTGAGCTGTTATTCCATTCAAGTGTTGCTGTTTCTGGATTCCTCTTACTGGTTAACAAGCTTCCTGATTTGCTGATAGTTAATTGTGTCACAGGCTCTTGTTCCAAAGCTCCACTTGGTTTCTTCTGGCCAGACTCATCTCCACAACCATAATCTTTTTGCTCTGCTGAACTTTTTTCACTTGGTTCTTCAGTAACCTCCTCTATGAGAGCATGTACTCCCTCCTCCGAGTCGGAGTTACTATCATCACATCCGGCAGCAATTATCTCAATCTTTGGCCGATAGACTGTCTGAAAGAAGAGGGGAAATATTACATATTTTTCTGTTACACATTTGAGAACATTATTGTCTCCCAGAAGTACCTGCTGACAAAGCATATAGCCTTTATCTCACTTTAGATGAAACAATGCACCATTAATAGCATTTTGGCCAATGACTATAACCCAGTCATTAAACTACATTCCTCTCATTAAAGGGAACGAGACCAAATTTCTGGGAGTGAGCAGGAGAGTTATTGGTGGCAATCTTATTAGAACTTGAGGCCAACACAGCGAAAGGGGCGGTGGCATGTGGGGTGGGGGTGGGGGTGGGGGTGGGGGGGGGGCGTCTGGTGTTGGAGTTTTTTTTTAGGGCACTGGCACTAGTTCTGATGAAGATGGGAGCTGCAATTGAACAGGAAGCAAGCTAATGAACTGGTAGAACACAAAAATAGGGAAGTCAGTTTAATTAGGAAGGAAGAGGTTGGGGGCAGGGAGGAGGGGAACAGGGAAAATCAAAGCAATTAGAAAGAGCAAGTAGGGAAGGTAGAAATCGATGAAAATACACAAATAAAAATAGCAAAAAGGGTAGTATGCAAAATAAAGGGACTAGAAAAGAAAAATATAACAAGACAGTTATAAGCAAAGAAACGACTGAGATAAAAGGATGGGATGTTGACTTAGACAAAAAAAATCAAGGGAAAAGCTGCAGCTTTAAATACAAACAAAACAAAGATAAAAATGGATGTGCTGTAATGTTCAGTATATGGAAAATAACCGGGAGAATTCACAGCAAACAATGTCACAGGACAATCTCGATCTAATTGCAGTAAATAATTGATTTAATTTCATTACTGATTTAAGATAATTGACAAAAGAACTAGAGGCAAGATGAGGAGAATGTTATTACTCAACACATTATGATCTGGAATGCACTGCCTAATAGGGTGGTGGAAGCCAATTCAATAGTAACTTTCAAAAGGGAATTGGATAAATACGTGAAAGGGAAAAATTGGCAAGGCTGGAGGGAAAGAGGAGGGGAGGGGAGGGGGACTAAATGGGGGATAGCTCTTTCAAAGCTGAATGGCCTCCTTCTGTGTTGCATCATTCTATGATTCTACAGCAGAAACTGGACTGCAAACTGCACAAGAGTGGAAAATAAACTTATGGAATTGTAATGCTTTCTGGACACAGAATAGGTAAGAAAAGAGGAGGAGAAGCAATTGTGGAGCAGTAGAGAGGACTTAATTACATGGAGATTGACAGAGAGAGATCAGGATTGCGCCATTGATGCAGGTGTATTGCAGACGCTGGTGTCATTTTGGCCTAACCTTTCTAACAGGAAACTGAGGAGAGCAGGTCTGATGGGATCAGTCTCCCGTTTTGCACCCTGCTCTACTTAACTCACCATCGTCTTTAATGGAGAGTAATAATTAATTGATCCAATCCAGGCAGCTCCCCATCAGGAGGGCTTAGTTAAAATCTTTTCACCCCACCAATCCCCTCCAGAATTAAGCGATGGAAATGGAAGAGGAATTCTGTAGACAGAATGGGGAAATGACTGTTCTAGGAGGTTTCAATTACCCAGCATTGATTGGAGTTAGGAAAGAGTAAACTGATAAAAAAAGTTCCCGCTTTCTTTTAGCTCCTAAAATGTAGTCCTTTAAAGTAGTTTACCAGTGGGAGGTGGTAGTGCTGTGATTGGCTGCTGAATGTCAATGATTGGCCTAGTATTTCACTATGCTGGGTCAGTTCCTGGTCTCATAACAGCAGGGATTACAGGCATGGCTATGGGAGCTGCCTAGGGTCTGTAAGCAAACTGGCACATTTGAGCAAGGCAGCTGAGTGTAAAGTATGTGGTGTTGCCCTGAGATACACCTCCATCATCCATGCCAGCTCCCATTATCCCTTCAGTATGGTCAGAGGTCTGCATGGCAGCAATAAGGTTGTTGAAGCCCTGAATTATTTGGTTCCTCAACAAGGTGAATCCTCTGACAAGCCAAAAGCTGTATATGGGAAACCAAGATCCAAGAAATACCCTTCATGGCATTCGTGATGAAAGTGAAGACTGAACCTGTGACCTTGGCAAGTGAGGCTTTGCTGTAGATTGCCCTGAAGTGGCTACACTCTCCATGATGGTTTGAAGTTTGATCAGGTGGGTCATAGAGAGATGTAGGTAGTGGGCTTCTCCATATGTGCTTGACACCACTTTCAAATGATTCCATAAAATGCTGATGAACTATGTTTGCAGGCAGCAAGGTCTGAACCTCTAGCTTCATCAGCTGGTGAAGCCGTCAAACCAGAGGCTGAGGCATCTGCAATTAGATCTTCATCTGCATCTTCACGGAACTCTCTAAGCAAGGCCCATGGATTGGATAGTGCAAGCTTATGCTTTCTAGTGCAGGAGTGGTTGGTGCATGGAAACATTTGATTTTACTTAATGACTCTTTGTCATTTAGCACCTGGGGATGCAAAAGGAAATGATATTTCAGAATGGCAGCAATCAGAGCTTTACCTGGCAGGATGTCGCAGTGTGCTATGCTACAGTGCTTCACTATGAGTGTGTGCAAGCGAGTGAGCAAGTTAACAAACAAGGGGATAAGGAATGAAAAACAGCACAATATTGTCCATCTCCCCCATTCTCTCTCCCACCTCTAAACGCAGAATCTAAAACACAATCTTTTTATAAGGATTCAAGAAATACAGATTCAGTGAACTGCCCCCTGTCTGCAGTTTGATTATACCGGTTATGTAAGCACATAATAGGGGCATATATTACTGTAAGGAATATGAATCACACTGCTGGGAGTGTACTATAGACCCCAAAACAGTCAGAGGCAGATAGAAGAGCAGATATGTAGGCAAATCTCTGAGAAGTGCAAGAACAATAGGGCAGTATTATTAGGGGATTTTAACTACCCCAATATTAACTGGCTTAGTTTTAGTGTGAAAGGAATTGAGGGAGCAGAATTCTTGAGGTGCATTCAGGAGAACCCTTTTGCCCAGTATGTAGCAAGTCCAACAAGAGAGGGCGCAGTTTTAGACTTGGTTTAGGAAATGAAGATGGGCAGGTGGGAAGGGTGGCAGTGGGAGAGCATTTTGGTGGTAGTGATCATAAGTTTAACATAATTATGGAAAAGGAAAGAAATAGAACAGGAGTTAGAGTTCTCAATTAGGGCAAGCCCAATTTTACTAAGCTGAGGAGTGATTTAGCGAAAGTGGACTGGAAACAGATACTTGAAGGTAAATCAGTGTCAAACAGTGGGAGGCATTCAGAGAGGAGATTCAAGGGGTTCAGAGTAATCATGCTCCCACAAAGAAAAAGGGTGAGAGGCCAAATCTAGAGCCCCATGGATGTCAAGCAGCCTACAGGGTAAGATAAGGCAGAAAAGGAAAGCTTATGTCCGACACCAAGAACTCAACACTACAGAAAGCTGAGAGTATAGAAAGTGGAGGGGTGAAATCAAAAAGGAAATTAGAAAAGCAAAGAGAGGACATGAAAGAATATTGGCAAGCAAAATCAAGGTGAACCCGAAGATGTTTTATGAATACATTAAGAGCAATAGGATACCTAAGTAGAGAGTCGGGCCCATAAAAGACCAAAAAGGGAACCTACGTGTAGGGGTGGAAGATGTTGGTATGGTTCTTAATGAATACTTTGCATCTGTCTTCACAAAAGAGGGGGAACGATGCAGGTATTGTAGTTAAGGAGTGTGAAGTATTGGATGTGATAAACGTAGTATTAATGGGATTAGCATCCTTGAAAATTGATAAATCACCAGGCTGCCAAAAGAAGCAAGAGAGGAAATAGCAGAAGGACTGACCATCATTTTCCAGTCCTCACTGGATACACGTGTGGTGCCGGAGGATTGGGGAACTACTAATGTTGTACCTCTGTTTAAAAAGGGAGCAAAGGATAACCTCAGTAGTGGGCAAATTATTGGAATCTATTCTGAGAGAGAGTATAAACTGTCACTTAGAAAGACACAGGTTAAGCAAGGATAGTCAACATGGATTTGTTAAGGAAAGATCTTGTTTGACCAACCTGAGCGAATTGTTTGAAGAAATAACAAGGAAGATAGATGAGGGCAGTGCAGTTGATATGGTCGACATGGATTTTAGCAAGGTCCCACATGGCAGACTGGTTAAAAAAATAAAATCCCATGGGATCCAGGGAAATGCAGCAAGGTGGATACAAAATTGGCTCAGTGGCAGGAAACAAAGGGTAATTGCTGACGGCTGTTTTAGCGACTGGAGGGCTGTTTCCAGTAGCGTTCCACAGGGCTCAGTACTGGGTCTCCTGGTTTTTGTGGTATATATTAACAATTTGGATGTAAATGTAGGGGGCATGATCAAGAAGTTTCCAGATGACACAAAGACTGGCTGTGTGGTAGATAGCGAGGAGGATAGGTGTAGGCTGCAGGAAGATATTGATGGTCTGGTTAGATGGGCAGAAAAGTGGCAAATGGAATTCAACCTGGAGAAGTGTGAGGTGATGCATTTGGGGAGGTCAAACAAGGCAAAGGAATACACGATTAATGGGAAAATACTGAGAAATGTAGAGGAAGTGAGGGACCTTGGAATGAATGACCACAGATTCCTGAAGGCAGCTGGACATGTTGATAAGGTAGTTAAGAAGGCAATTGGAATCCTTTCCTTTATTAGCCGAAGCATAGAATATAAGAGCAGGGAGGTTATTCTGGAACTGTATAACTCATTGGTTAGGCCACCACTTCAGTAGTGTGTGCAGTTCTGGTCACCTCATTACAGAAAGGATGTAATTGCACTAGAGAGGGTACAGAGGAGATTTACAAGGATGTTGCCAGGACTGGAAAAATGCAGCTTTGAGGAAAGATTGGATAGGCTGGGGTTGTTCTCCTTGGAATAGAGAAGGCTGAGGGGAGATCTAATTGAGATGTACAAAATTTTGAGTGGCCTGGATAGAGTGGAGGTGAAGGGTCTATTCACCATAGCAGAGAGGTCAGTGACTAGGGGGTATAGATTTGAAGTGATTGGTAGAAAAATTAGAGGGGAGATGAAGAAAAACCTTTTCACCCAGAGGGTGGTGGGTGTCTGGAACTCACTGCCTGAAAGGGTAGTTGCGGCAGAAACACTCAACTCATTCAAAAGGAGTCTGGATATGCACCTAAAGTGCCGTAATCTGCAGGGCTACGGACCAAATGCTGGAAGGTGGAATTAGATGGGCTAAGTGGCTTCTTTCTGTGCCTTAAACTTTCTATGATTCTACGAGAGAAGATGTGTTTGACACAAGTGCCCAGGTCAGCAGTCACCCTAAGTATGGTGTGAACATGCAGCATGCAGGTATCAGATATAGAATACACAGTATTGAAACAGGCCATTCGGCCCAATTGGCCTACACCCGTGCTGGTGCTCCACACAATAAAGCAAGGGAATACATAATAAACGGGAGGATATTGAGAGCGGTAGAGGAAGCGAGACACCTTGGAGAAACATGTCCACAGGTACCTGAAGGTAGCAAGACAGGTAGATAAAGTGGTGAAGACGGCATATGGAATGCTTTCCTTTATTGGCCAAGGTATAGAATACAAAAGTAGGGATGTAATGCTGAACTGTATAAAATGCTGGTTAGGCCAGCATTTGGATAGGCTAGGGTTGTTTTCTTTAGAACATAGAAGGCTGAGGGTTGACTTAATTGAAGTGTACAAAATTATGAGGGACTAAGGTAGAGAGGACAGGAAGGACCTGTTTACCCCAGTGGAGAGATCAATTACTGGGGGCACTGATTTAAGGTGATTGGGAGAAGGATTGGACGGGATATGAGGAAAAACTTTTTCTATGGTTCTATGATACTCATCTCAACTACTCCTTGAGGTTGCAAGTTCCACATTCTAGCAACTCAGAAAAACATAAAAAATAGGAGCAGGGGCCATACAGCCTGTTCTGCCATTCATAAAGATCATGGCTGAACCTCTACATCAACTCCACTTGTTGTTCAATCCCTTATTCACTGATTCCATTAAATGTCCAGAAATCTGTCACTCTCAGTTTTTAACATACTCAGTGACTGAGCATCCACAACCCCGGGGTACAGAATTCCAAAGATTTACAACCCTCTGTTACGAGAGTACTTCTATTTTTTAGTAAAATGTGTTTTAAGGACTTATAGTTAAATTATGGACATTGATTCAGCTGAAATCTTGACGCGATGCTGAACTTTGTGTTATTTTTAAAGAAGTCACCAGGAGGATCCTGGATTTGGCTTGTAAACAAGTCTTACTGGAAGGCACCTGTCTGTGGATAATCACCCAGCAGGGGTTGTTTTGACTTGGGGAGATGTTTACAAAGAAGTGACAGGTCAAGATTTATAGAGGTCAGGAGATTTGACTTCTGCAATGTTTTTAGTTTAAGTTTGAACAATTACAAAAGACAGTTGGTTTTTGCCTGCCAAAGAAGACCCATCTCATCTCTCGCTCTCTTGAAAAGAAACCCTGTATACAGTGTGTCTGACTGTATTTGAAGAAACCCTGCATATTTGAAGAAACCCTGCGTATCGAATGTGTGGGAACTGAAAACTCTTGTTGCTGCATTTCTGCTCGAAGACCTAAATGAAGCCTCTGTAGCTACATTTCTTCAACATCACCTGGAAGATCCTAGTGATAGTCGGCTATATGCATTTGGGACACCAAGCCAAAACCAAGGACCAGTATATTGCCTAAGGGTATTTTTTTTTCTTCTTCTTTGTAACAGTGCTATAAACAACACTCCTTTTTACTTTTACGGTTAATATGCGTGTGTGTGTGTGTGTGTGTGTATATAGACTGTGTGAGTACGTTTTACTTTATTATTGGTTAGCACCGCAGCCTCACAGCTCCAGCGACCCGGGTTCAATTCTGGGTACTGCCTGTGTGGAGTTTGCAAGTTCTCCCTGTGTCTGCGTGGGTTTCCTCCGGGTGCTCCAGTTTCCACCCACAGCCAAAAGACTTGCAGGTTGATAGGTAAATTGGCCATTATAAATTGCCCTTAGTATAGGTAGGTGGTAGAGAAATATAGGGACAGGTGAGGATGTGGTAGGAATATGGGATTAGTGCAGGATTAGTATAAATGGGTGGTTAATGGTCGGCAGAGACTCGGTGGGCCGAAGGGCCTGTTTCAGTGCTGTATCTCTAAATCTAAAAAAAAATCTAAATCTAAAAGACTTGTTTTATAATAAACTGATAATTTTGTTGTTTATTAAACAAACCTGGTTGGTATGTTTTATTCTGGGAAAAATAGAGTACGTGATTGACTGTATTGGTCAGTGGGAAAATTTAAATTAAGAGAAACAGGCAGATTGTTCAGGAGTCCCCTGGGGTCCTGCTTTTTTTTAATTCATTCATGGGATGTGGGCGTCGCTGGCCAGGCCAGCATTTATTGCCCATCCCTAATTGCCCTTGAGAAGGTGGCAGTGAGCTGCCAACTGAGTGGCTTGCCATTTCAGAGGGCATGTAAGAGTCAACCACATTGCTGTGGGTCTGGAGTCACATGTAGGCCAGACCAGGTAAGGACAGCAGATTTCCTTCCCTAAAGGACATTAGTGAACCAGATGCTTGCAAATCGGTATTCCATTTTGGAGGCTGATTCCTCCAGGGAGTGTGGACAGAGATAAGCTTCTGGCACCACAAGCAGCCTGTCTGCACAGGAAGGGGGAAAGAGAGGAAGAGCAATAGTAATAGGGGATTCTATAGTCAGGGGAACAGATAGGCGCTACTGTGGCCGTCAATGTGACTCCAGGATGGTGTGTCGCCTCCCTGGTGCCAGGGTCCTGGATGTCACTGAATGGCTGCAGGGCATCCTGAAGGGCGAGGGTGATAAGGCAGAGGTTGGTACATGTTGGTACCAATAACATAGGTAGAAAGAGGGATGAGGTCTTGCATCAAGAATTCAGGGAGTTAGGCAGTAGACTAAAAAGCAGGACCTCTCGGGTTGTAATCTCTGGATTACTCCCAGTGCCAAATGCTAGCGAGTATAGAAATAGGAGAACAGCACAGATGAATGCGTGGCTTAAGAGTTGGTGCAGGAGGGAGGGTTTTAGATTCCTGGACCACTGGGACCATTTCTGGGGAAGGTGGGACCAGTACAAGCAGGACGGTCTACATCTGAACCAGAGGGGGACTAACATCGTTGCTGGCAGGTTTGCTAGTGCTGTTGGGAGAAATTTAAACTAATTTGGCAGGGGGAGGGGACGCAGACTCCTGGCAGAATAGGGACACAGCTAAACACTGGAAAGCAAACAAGTCAGAGGGAATACAGCCGAAGTAAGTTTCAAGGGAGTAAGACCAGGATGGATGGCCTCTACTTTAATGCCAGAAGTATTACAGGTAAAACGGATGAGTTAAGGGCAAGGATTGACACGTGGAATTGTGATATAGTAGCCATCACGGAGACATGGTTGAGGGAGGGACAGGATTGGCAGCTCAATATCCCGGGATATAGAATCTTCAGGCGAGACAGAGGAGGGGGTAAAAGAGGAGGGGGCATTGCAATATTAGTTAAGGAGTCAGTTACTGCAGTAAGGAGAGATGATATCTTGGAGGGGGCATCAAATGAAGCTTTATGGGTAGAGTTTAGGAATAAAAAAGGGACAGCCACATTGCTAGGTGTTTATTATAGACCCCCAGATAGTCAGTGGGAAATTGAGGAGCAAATATGTGCACAATTCGCAGAGGTGTGTAAAAATAATAATAGGGTAATTATATTAGGTGATTTCAACTTTCCCAACATTAATTGGGAGAGTCATCGTGTTAAGGGCTTAGATGGAGTGGAGTTCTTAAAATGTATACAGGAGAACTTTTTAGCTCAATATGTAGAGGATCCAACAAGGGAGGGTGCAGTGCTGGACCTAATTCTGTAGAATGAAGCCGGACAGGTGGTTGATGTGTTGGTGGGGGATCATTTTGGTGATAGCGACCACAACATGGTAGAATTTAAGCTTGTTATGGAGAAAGAAATAGACAAGTTGCAAAAAAAGGTTTTGGATTGGGGGAGAGAGAATTTTAGTAAAATAAGGCAGGATCTGGCCAAGGTAGACTGGAAAGAGTTACTTGTCGGGAAATCTACAGAAGAGCAGTGAGGGGCATTCAAAAAGGAAATGGGGAGGGTACAGGCCCAACATGTTCCCTCTGGGGTAATAGGTAGGAGCAACAAGCCCAGAGAACCATGGATGACCAGAAACATTCAGGGTACGATGAAAAGGAAAAGAGAGGTTTTTAGCAAATACAAGGAGAGCAAATCAACGGAAGCATTAGTGGAGTACAGAAAGTGTAGGATGGAGCTTAAGAAAACAATTAGGAGAGCAAAGAGGGGATATGAGAAAGCTCTGGCTGGTAAAAGTAGGGAAAATCCCAAGAAATCTATAAGTATATCAATGGGAAGAGGATAACCAGGGAAGAAGAGGACCCATTAGGGACCAAGGGGGAAATCTGTGGGTGGAGCCAGAGGACATTGGTAGGGTGTTGAACGAATACTTCACATCTGTCCTCACCCAAGAGAATAAGGATGTAGATATGGAACTCAGAGAGAGAGACTGTGAGGTTCTTGAGCAAATTGTCATAGGGAGCGACAAGGTATTGGAGATTTTGGCAGGCTTAAAAGTGGACAAATCTCCAGGTCCAGATGATTTGTGTCCCAGGATGCTGTGGGGGGCGAGGGTGGAGGTTGCAGGGGCTCTGACCCAAATTTTTAATTCCTCTCTGGCCGCGGGGGAGGTGCCAGAGGACTGGAGAACAGCTAATGTGGTCCCACTATTTTAGAAAGGTTGTAGAGATAAGCCAGGGAACTACAGACCACTGAGTCTCACGTCAGTGGTAGGGAAACTATTGGAGAAAATTCTGAAAGAGAGAATCTATCTCCACTTGGAGAGGCAAAATTTGATTAGGAATAGTCAGCATGGCTTTGTCAGAGGGAGGTCATGCCTAACAAATCTGATTGAACTTTTTGAGCATTTGACCAGGTGTGTAGATGAGGGTAGTACAGTTGATGTAGTTTACATAGATTTCAGCAAAGCCTTTGACAAGGTCCCACATGGGAGACTTATCAAGAAAACAAATGCACATGGGATACAGGGTAACTTGATAAGGTGGATTCAAAATTGGCTTAGCTGTAGGAGACAGAGAGTGATGACAGACGGCTGTTTTAGTGACTGGAAGCCAGTGTCCAGTGGCGTACCTCAAGGATCTGTGCTGGGTCCCCTATTGTGTGTCATTTATATAAACGACATAGATGACTATGTGGGGGTAGGATCAGTAAGTTCACAGATGACACAAAGATTGGCCGAATGGTTAACAGTGAGGTTGAGTGTCTTGGGTTACAGGAAGATATAGACGGGATGGTCAAATGGGCAGAAATGTGGCAGATGGAATTTAACCCTGAAAAGTGTGAACTGATACACTTTGGAAGGAGTAATGTGACACGGAAGTATTCAATGAATGGCCTGACACTGGGAAGTCCCGAGGAACAAAGGGACCTTGGCGTGTTTGTCCATAGATCTCTGAAGGCAGAAGGGCAGGTTAATAGGGTGGTGAATAAGGCATATGGGACACTTGCCATTATCAGCTGAGGCATAGATTACAAAAGCAGGGAGGTCATGTTGGAGTTGTATAGAACTTTGGTAAGGCCACAGCTGGAGTACTGTGTGCAATTCTGGTCGCCACATTATAGGAAGGATGTGATTGCACTGGAGGGGGTGCAGAGACAGTTCACCAGGATGTTGCCTGGGATGGAACATTTAAGCTGTGAAGAGAGGTTGGATAGGCTTGAGTTCCGAAGAAGGGTCACTGACCCGAAACGTTAACTCTGCTTCTCTTTCCACAGATGCTGCCAGACCTGCTGAGTGAATCCAGCATTTCTTGTTTTTGTTTCAGATTTCCAGCATCCGCAGTATTTTGCTTTTATATTATTGGATAGGCTTGGGTTGTTTTCGCTGGAGCAGAGAAGACTGAGGGGTGATCTGATCGAGGTGTACAAGATTATGAGGGGCATGGACAGGGAGCAGCTGTTCCCCTTAGTTGAAGGGTCAGTTACGAGGGGACACAAGTTTAAGGTGAGCCAATTGCTGGCAAATGGGATTAAGTAGACAGGTCAGGTGTCTTTAATGCATCGGTGCAGACTCGATGGGCCGAAGGGCCTCTTCTGCACTGTATTATTCTGTGATTCTGTTGTGAAATATGGAAGAAGTGGGACTAGAATAAACAATGCACTCCTCCTATCTCGGTTGTAACATATAATTGGGGGCTCTGAGCGGGATAAACTCAACGCCGATGACGTACAATTGTGAGTGGGGTAATAATAATTGAAAAAGGAAAAATATAAGAACCAGGTTTCTTATGTAATAAAGTCTACACCACCGAAATTTTTTAACAGTTGCTGGGACTTTTCTGGTAATGGAGGATGTAACCGAGTGATTTGCGGGAACTTAGCCAAGGTTAAGCTAATAGCATTGGCAGCAAAATTGGTGTTCGAGTTAAAACCAGGAGCTAAGAAAGCAGACATAATTGAAAGTTAATGCAGTAACAAAGGCAGACTCCTACCCAATTCCTCGCTTGGAAGACTGTATTGACAGAGTGGGAAATGCCATGTTTTTTACAAAAATAGATTTGTTAAAGGGATACTGGCAAGTTCCTTTAACACCCTGAGCTAAAGAAATATCGGCTTTTGTCACACCGGACGGTCTTTTTTAGTGCCGAGTGATGCCATTCGGGCTAAAAACTGCCCCAGCCACTTTTCACAGACTAACGAACCAAGTGGTAGCCAGTGTTCCTAACTGTGTAGTTTACCTTGATGATGTGCTGGTATACAGTGACACTTGGAAGGACTACTTAGAACAACTAGAAGCTCTGTTTATATAATTACAATCAGCTGACTTAGTAATAACCCTTGCCGAGAGTGAATTAACTAAAGCGAGAGTGACCTACCTCGGGCATATAGTTGGGGAAGGACAAGTGTTGCCAAGAACAGAGAAAGTACAAGCATTGGTGGAGTTCTCTACCCCTAAGACTAAGCGAAAAATCATGAGGTTTTTGGGGATGTGTGGTTTCTACCAAACATTTGCACCAAATTTCAGTACCATAGCTGCTCCACCAACAGATCTGCTACAGAAAAAGAAAACAAAGGTAGTGTGGTCGGGGGAGTGCCAAGCATCTACAGGTAAAGAGTGAATGGGGATGAGTGTGAAAATGTGTTTTAAAATGTTGTCACCTTTTTTTCACACTTTGTAATGAAGCTCAGAATTCAGCAAAGGAGGACAAACAGGTTGATTAAGCAGGGGGAAATAGAGTATGAGAGAAAACTTGCAGGGAACGTAAAAACTGACTGTAAAAGCTTCTATCAATATGTGAAGAGTAAAAGATTAGTGAAGACAAATGTAGGTCCCTTACAGTCAGAAACGGGGGAAACTATAATGGGGAACAAAGAAATGGCAGAACAGTTAAACACATACTTTGGTTCTGTCTTCACAAAGCAGGACATAAATAACCTCACAGAAATGTTAGGGAACCAAGTGTCTATTGAGAGGGAGGAACTGAAGGAAATCAGTATTAGTAAAAAAATAGTGTTAGAGAAATTAATGGGGTTAAAAGCTGACAAATCCCCAGGGCCTGATAATCTACATCCCAGAGTACTAAAGGAAGTGGCCCTGGAAATAGTGGATGCATTGGTGGTCATCTACCAAAATTGTATAGACTCTGGAGCAGTTCCTACAGATTGGAGGATGGCAAATGTAACCCCACTATTTAAAAAAGAAGGGCGAGAAAAACAGGGAATTACAGACCAGTGAGCCTTACATCAGTAGTAGGGACAATGCTACAGTCTATGATAAAGAATGTGATAGCAGAACACTTAGAAAGCATTAATGGGATTGGGCAAAGTCAGCATGGGTTTACAAAAGGGGAATCATCTCAACAAATCTACTGGAGTTTTTTGAGTATGTAACTAGTAGAATACATAAGAGAACCAGTGGATGTGGTGTATTTGGATTTTCAGAAGGCTTTTGATAAGGTCCCACATAACAGGTTAGTGTGCAAAATTAAAGCACAAGGGATTGGGGGTAATATACTGGCATGGATTGAGAATTGGTTGACAGACAGGAAACAGAGAGTAGGAATAAACGGGTCTTTTTCCAGGTGGCAGGCAGTGACTAGTGGGGTACCACAGGGATCAGTGCTTGGGCCCCAGCTATGCACAAGGTATATTAATGACTTGGGTGAGGGTACTAAATGTAACGTCTTCAAGTTTGCACACAGCACAAAGCTGGGGGTGGGGGGGGGGGTGCGGGTGCGGTGGGGGAATGTGAGCTGTGAGGTGGATGCAAAGAGGTTCCAATGTGATTTGGACAAGTTGGGTGAATGGGCAAATGCATGGCAGATGCAGTATAATGTGGATAAATGTGAGGTTATCCACTTTGGCTGTAAAAACAGAAAGATAGATTATCTGAATGGTGATAGATTGGGAAAGGGGGAGGTGCAACGAGACCTGGGTGTCCTTGTACACCAGTCGCTGAAAGCAAGCATTCAGGTGCAGCAATCAATTAGGAAGGTGAATGGTATGTTGGCCTTCATTGCAAGAGGATTTGAGTACAGGAGCAAGGATGTCTTACTGCAGTTATACAGGGCCTTGGTGAGATTACACCTGGAGTATTGTGTGCAGTTTTGGCCTCCTTATCTGAGGAAGGATGTTCTTGCCTTGGACGGAGTGCAAAAAGGATTTACTAGGCTGATCCCTGGGATGGCAGGATTGACGTATGAGGAGAGATTGGGTCGACTAGGCCTATATTCACTAGAGTTTAGAAGAATGAGAGGGGATCTCATAGAAACCTATAAAATTCTAACAGGACTAGACAGGCTAGATGCAGGGAGGATGTTCCCGATGGCTGGGGAGTCCAGAACCAGGGGTCACAGTCTCAGGATAAGGGGTATGCCATTTAGAACCGAGATGAGGAGAAATTTCTTCACTCAGAGGATGGTGAACCTGTGGAATTCTCTACCGCAGAAGGCAGTGGAGGCCAAGTCATTAAATATATTCAAGAAGGAGAAAGATATATTTCTTAATGCCAAAGGGATCAAAGGATATGGGGAGAAAATGGGAACAGGGTACTGAATTAGATGATCAGCCGTAATTTTTTTTGAATGGCGGAGCCGGCCCAAAGGGCTGAATGGTCTACTCCTGTTCCTGTTTTCTATGTTTCGATGTTTCATAACTGAGGTCAAACCAGCAATTTTGTGTTACAGACTTTCAATTTGATGGATGGGCAGGTGAACCATCTGGCAACATAACAAGCTCAGTCTAGATGCAGTTATAAAGAAACTTGAATGGAAGCAAAGTGGAGAAAACTGGGTGGTTTACCTTGCAGCTTGAGATCTGTTCAGGCTCTGATGAGTCACTCATATCTACATCTTCCAAATCAGGTAGATCCTGCAAAGAAGCAGCAAGCTGGAAGCTTCAGATTGTATCCAGATTCATGTATAGTGATGCAGACAAATAACTTATTTATTTAAAATAATACGAGGAATGCAAGCAGAGCATTTCCAAATGTACGCAACATCACCTGATGTGCTAACATAGCAGTTAGAGAATCATAAAGAGGAGGCCTGTATTAAATTTATCACCATTCACACAGCGCTCCTTTTTGCACAGTTCTTTTGAAGAACTAATTTCTGCTGATCTTGTTTTATAATTTAGATTTTGAACAATTCATATACCTATATTAACTCAGGGATATGATACTGTGTTAGATTATTGACTAGAAGTATGGTCTCTGCTATCTATTAATAACTTTTAGATTAAGAGACTCTGATCCGAGCAGGGTCAAACATCATTGAGATATTAAATGGAAACAGAAAATGCTGGAAATACTCAGGTCAGGCAGCATCTGCGGAGAGAGTAACAGAGTTAATGACTTTTCATCAGAATGATGAGACTTAACGTTTCAGGTCAATGACCTGCTTCTCGCTCTACAGATGCTATCTGACGTGCTGAGTATTTCCAGCATTTTGTGTTTTTATTTCAGATTTCCAGCATCCACAGTGTTTTGCTTTTGTAACATTGACACATAGTCCCTTTAAATGCTTCTCAATATAAAGCCTTGTCAGTGCAAAGTATTCCACAGGCCCAGCACACGAAGGCCTTCTTTTGACATTGTAACCAAGTTCTTTTGAATGAGATTCTTAAGAAAATAAGAACATAACAAATAGGAGCAGGAGTGGTTCATTCAGACCTTTGTGCCTGCTTCACTATTCAATACGATCATGGCTAATTTTCTACCTGAACTCCATATTACCGCACTATCCCGCTATCCCTTAGTTACTTTAGTCCCCAAAAATTTATCGATCTCTGTCTTGAATATACTTAATGATGGAGAATCCACAAACCTCTGTGGTAGAGAATTCCAAAGAGTTACAACCCTTTGAATGAAGAAAATTCTCCACATCTCAGTCCTAAATGGTTGACCCCTTATTCTGAGACAGTGACCCTATGTTCTAAATTTCTTAGCCAGGGAAACATCCTGGCAGCATCTACCATACTGTTGTATGGCACCTTATTGTATGCTTTTTGAAAAGTCCAAATACACTCTATTCACTGGTTACCTTTTATCGATCTTGCTAGTTACAACTTCAAAAAACTCGAACAGATTTGTTAAATGTGATTTCCCTTTCATAAATCCATGTTGACTCTGGCTATTGGGATACTGTGAGATGGGCTGACTCATTCCAAACAGTGTATGGGAGAAATGATTTTTATTTTTTATTTAGAGATACAGCACTGAAACAGGCCCTTCGGCCCACCGAGTCTGTGCCGACCATCAACCACCCATTTTATACTAATCCTACACTAATTCCACATTCCTACCACATCCCCACCTGTCCCTATATTTCCCTACCACCTACCTATACTAGGGGCAATTTATAAAGGCCAATTTACCTATCAACCTGCAAGTCTTTGGCATGTGGGAGGAAACCGGAGCACCCGGAGGAAACCCACGCAGACACAGGGAGAACTTGCAAACTCCACACAGGCAGGACCCGGAATTGAACCCGGGTCGCTGGAGCTGTGAGGCTGCGGTGCTAACCACGGCGCCACTGTGCCGCCCTAATTCTTTCAGAATTCCCTAGATTCTAGAACAGTCCCCATGGATTGGAAGGTGGCAAACATAATCCTGCTATTTAAGAAAGGAGGAAGAGAAAAAGCAGGGGACGATAGCCTGATAACTGTAGTGGGCAATAATTCCCCCTCTATTACTCTGAAAGGCATTTATAGATGAAGGGAGAACATAACTATATCTCCTCAGCCTAAACAAAGTCAAACGAAGTGTACAAGTGAATAAGATGCTTTATCCCTCTTTGCCCTCTCAATATTATTAGCCATAGCCAGTCATGCCATGAGTCTCCAATGCCTCTCCCTCCCCACCCAGCATTGTGGACTGTCCTTGCTTGACTTCACTCCTACCTGATCACGGTCAGCATATCTCTAGCAATGGCTTCTCTTCCCATTCCTGTACCATCACCTCAGGAGTCCCATTCTTGGTCCCTTCCTCATCCTCATACAAACTCTGCCCTTCAGCAACATCATTTGCAGACATGGGGTCAGTTTTCACATGCTCTTCCATGACACCCTTGTCTACCTTTTCATACTCTTGACTTCCCCTATGCTGTTAGACTGTTTGGTCAATATCCAATCTTGGATGAGTCTCAAATTGGTCCAGCTCATAACTGAGAGCACCAAAGTCATCATCCTCAATACCCCACAAACCCGCTCCCTTGCGGCTGATTGCACCCAGGCATTCTCTCCAGCTCTTCAGAATCTTGATGCCCCATTCAAATACAAGTTGAGCTTCAGACATACATTCTCTCTATTATGCTTACCTCCACCTATGCCTCCAAACCTACCTCAGCGCCTCTGCTGAAACCCTGATCTATGCCTCCTTCATCTCCATATTTGTGTATTGGATATCTCACTGGACTAGTTGTGGAGAGAACAGTAGTTCAAATCCCACCATGCCAGTTTTAGAATTTGAATTTAACTTTTAAAAATTGAAAATAAAAATACTAGTTATCATTGAAAGTAACCAAGAAGCTGTTGGATTTTCACTAAAACTCAACTGTTCACTAATGTACTTTAAAAAGGATACTGCATTAGACATTACCCACAGATATTAGCAAGCACTTTTCACATAAAAGGTAGCAGAAGTCTGGAAAACCCCTCACCGCACCCACCTCCCAAAAGGCTGTGGATGCTGAGACAATTGGAGCCTTCAAGACTGAGATGGATAGATTTTTTTATGCAAGGGTATTAAGAGAAGAGTAAATAAAGTTGAGATACAAAACAACCATGATCTAATTGAATGGCGAAGCAGGTGCGTGGGACTGAGTCGTCTCCTCCTGTTCCTATTCCTGTTCACTAGCAAACTGTGAGGAGGATTGCAGCAGACTTCAAAGAAATATAGACAGACTGATGAAATAGGCAGACATATGATGGATGAAATATAATGCAGAGAAGTGCAAGTGTGATGTGTTTTGAAAGAATAAATGAAAAAAAGCAATATAAATGGTACAATTTTAAAGCAGGTAGAAAGACAGAGAGACCAGGGGGTTTACATGCAAAAATCTTTGAAGCTGGCAGGACAAATCAATAAAATTGGTAAAAAAAGGATGCATGAGCCTTGGCTTTATAAATAGAGGCACAGAGTACAAAAGCAAAGTCATACTAAACCTTATAAATCACTGGTTCGGCTGCAGTTTGGAGCATTGCATCCAAGTGTGGGCAAAACACATTAGGAAGGATGTCAATGCCTTAGAGAGGAAGCAGAGGAGATTTACCAGATAGATACCGGGGATGAGGGACTTCAATTATGTGGAGAGTCTGGAGAAGCTGAGAGCAGAGAAGGTTAACAAAAACAAAAGTGGTGTTCAAATAGTGGGTTTTGATAAAAGTACATAGGGAGAAACTGGCAAGGTAGCAGTAACCAGAGGACACAGACTTAAGGTAATTGGCAAAAGAAGCAGGGAGAGATGAAGAGATTTCTTTTTTATTTGTTCTTGGGATGGCGGTGCCTGCAGTTATTGCCCATCCCTAATTGCCCTTAGAAGATGGTAGTGAGCCACTTTCTTGAACCACTGCAGTTCATGTGGTGGGAGGGAATTCTGGGATTTTGACCCAGTGATAGTGAAGGAACAACGATATAGTTCCAAGTCAGGATGGTGTGTGACTTGGAGGGGAACTTGCAGGTGGCAGTGTTTCCATGCGTCTACTGCCCTTGTTCTTCTAGGTGGTAGAGGTCATGGGTTTGTAGGTGCTGTCAAAGGAGCCTTGGGACGTTGCTGCAGTGCATCTTGTAGATGGTACACACTGCTGCCAATGTCCACTGGTGGTGGAGGGAGTGAATGTCGAAGGTGGTGCATGGGGTGCTGATCACGTGGGCTGCTTTGTCCTGGATGGTGTCGAGCATCTTGAGTGTTGTTGGAGTTGCACTCATGGTGCTGCACCCATCCAGGCAAGTGGAGAATATTCCATCACACTCCTGATTTGTTCCTTGTAGATGGTGGACAGGCTTTGGGGACTCATGAGGTGAGTTACTCACCGCAGAATTCCCAACCTCTGACCTGCTCTTGTAACTACAAGTATTTGTATGGCTGGTCCAGTTAAATTTTTGGTCAACACTAGCCTCCATGATACCGATGGTGGGGGATTCAGCAATGATAATGTCATTGAATGTCAAGGGGAGATGGTTAGATTCTCTCTTGTTGGAGATCGTCATTAGCTGGCACTTGTGTGGCACGAAAGTCACTTGCAGCGAGTTGTGATGATCTGGAATACACCACCTGAAAGGTGGTGGAAACAGATTCAACGGTAACTTTCAAAATGGAATTGGATATATATATCTGAAAAGGAGGAATTTGCAGGGCTATGGGGAAAGAGCAGTCATATGGGACAAATTGCATAGCTCTTTCAAAGGCCGAATAGCCTTCTTCTGCACTGTATAATTCTATGATATCTGAAAACTTTTCCAAAGAACCCTTTAAAGTTGGTGAGTTTTGATGATACTGCACAGGTAGCTCCTTGACTCACATCAATGTACAGCTTTCTTTCCCCTTCTAAATAGATGGTCTCTATGGTGTCCGTCTTCACCAGTTCCGTCACTGCAACCCTCTGAGCAGGCACCTTGTTTGACGATATACCTGACAACAGAGATCAGAAAGTCACATTGAGCCAGAACATTAACAGGCCCAGTACCAGTATAAATGACAGGCTCTAGCAAGTATTAAATATATTTTCAAATAACCTTTAAAAAAGTCATCCAGACTGACTGGCTTCCCAATAATGGCTGCCATTTTGAAGTTTGAGACAGTGGCACAGATATGATGCAGTTGAGGACCAATCAGAGCTACTGAAGCAAAGCTGACAATGGTGGACCAGCAGGTCACTGCTCTGAGACTATAGGAAACAGACAGCTATAGTCATTGCAAATTACTGCCTCATCTCCAACCTCCCTTTCTCTCCAAAGTTCTTTAACGTGCTGTCACCTCCCAAATATATGTCTGTCTTTCCCTGAAATCCCTGTTTGAATCTCTCCAATCAGGTTTCTGCCCCTGCCACAGTACCAAAAATGCCTATCAAAGTCATAAATAATATCCCATGTGATAGCGATAATGGTAAACTATCTCTTCTCTTCCTTCTTGACCTTTCTGCAGCCTTTGACAGGGTTGACCACATCATCCTCCTCCAATGCCTCTCTGCCATTGACCAGCTTGATGCGTCTGCACTCGTCTGGTTCCACGGTTCCATTCTTATCTACCTAGTCATAGCCATTGAATCCTTGCAATGGCTGTTCCTCCCACTCCTGCACTGTTCCCTCTGGTGTCACCCAAGGATCTATCCGTGCCCTCTCATGTCCTTACTCGTATCAAGTTCTGTTCACCCATCACCCCTGTGCTCGCTGACCTACATTGGCTCCATGGCTTATGCAACGCATCAATTTTAAAATTCTCATGTTTGTTTTCACATTCCTCCACAGCCTCACCCTTTAATCTCCCCCCAGCCCCACAACCCTCAGATATTTGCACACCTCTAATTCTGGCCTCTTGAGCATCGCCAATTGTAATTGCTCCATGATTTAAAGGCCTGCTCAGGTCAGGGAAAAAAAACCCGACCCGAACCCGATAGGACCACATCGGACCTGAGCCCGACCCGGCTCGAGTCCCTTCCAATTTTTCCCATACCCGACCTGAGCCTGACCCCGACCTGACAACCGGAACGTTCCCTTTACTTACCTGGCGACTCCCAATCTTCAGGAAGCTGCAGCATGAGCGTGATGATGTCATAGAGACGCTCACTTGCTCACTGTGCAGACTCAGAGTTTCCCTCCTTGACGTTCCGGACTCCCAGCTCAGGTAGGTTTTTTTTACTTTGAACACTTATCTGCAATTCTTGCTGTGTGTGTCTGACCCGGACCCGGTCCGGCCCGACCCAAGCCCAAAAGCTGGACCCGGAAGAGCGACCCGACCCGAACCGAACCCAACACATGTCATTGGGTCCCGTCGGGTTGCAGGCCTTTACCACGATTGGTGGCCATACCTTCAATTGCCAAGGCCCTAAGCTCTGGAATTCCCTGCCTAACCCCCTCTGCCTCTCTATGCTCCCTTAAGACACTCCACAAAACATACCCCATTTGCCCGAATATCTCCTTACATGGCTCGGTGTTAACTTTAGTTTGATAATGCTCTTGTGAAGCGTCTTGGGACGTTTTACTATGTTAAAAGGTAGTACATAAAAATATATGTTGCTGTTGTAACTGAAAGTTCCCTTTTCACACAGATTTCATGTATTCTCCAGTGACCAAATAGAACCCATGTGTTTTAAATTAAAATATTACAAGTGTGTAAAGGAAGTCCAGAGAACATTGAGGCAGATTTTCCTGTCATTGCCTGGTGAGGTGAGTGTTTAACAACAACACCTCCTTGCATTTATATTGCACCTTTGCTGTAGTAAAGCATGCTAAGCTGCTGAAACTTTGACAGTGAGCCACATAGGATGTTCGGACAGGTGACCAAAAAAATGGCCAGAGAGGTAGGTTTTGAGGAATATCGTAAAGTAGATAATATCTTTTGTGCTAGCATCTCAACTAATTTGGAGGATATAATAGATGAGCAAGTTCAAAACTGCCCAATTATGAAGGATAGCAAGGAATACGTGGCTGATTAATTAAGATGAGGTGCAGCATAGGAAGGAAACTTTGCTTGTCTAATGTCAACATCAGATGTCTAAAAGGGACTATACCCTCTCTGATTTTCACTGTTAATCATACCACTGCATGTTTCAGTGACAAAACCATTTGAAAAAATACCACGAAGAGACAATTTGCAAATATATTAACCTGCAGTATCACTACTGACGAGCGTGTTCTGCAATCTGTCAGAGGTGCTGAGGGACAGTGAGAAAATCCCTTCCTCTGACTGTACAAAATCAGCATCACTCTCTCCACCCAAACTGCAAGGCAAAGCAGCTGGGTCTACCACCTCTGGATGTGATCCTTTCTGCTGGTCCTGGGTGGCTGTCTCAACTCTTTCACTTTCAGCCTCTTGCTGCTGGTCTGCCAGGGTCTCCTCCTGGATTTTTATTGCATCATTCACAAACCTTTCAATCTTTTGCTGGCTCTCTATGCTTGAATAATGCGGAGTTACCCCAGACATATTGGTCTCTGAAGAAAGCTCTTCACCTTGAATTAAAAATAAGTTGGATTACAACGTGAAAAAATAAAAATAAGCTTTCAATAAAATTGTAAAATCTTGAAGGGGTAGTTGGAGCACCTTGATCATGTCTTATTGTAATGCATTATGACAGATGGCAACAACTTGCATTCATACAGCATCTTTGATGTCATAAAACATCCCAAGGCACTTCACAGGGGCGTAATCAGACAAAAATTGACAGCAAGGCATATAAAGAGACATTAGCACGGGTGACTAAAAGCTCTGTCAAAGAGGTTACCAACATACAAATTAGGAGCAGGAGTAGGCCACTCGGCCGCTGAGCCTGCTCCGCCATTCAATAAATTCATGGTTGATCTGAATGTAACCTCAACTCCACATTTCCACCTACCCCAATAAACCTTCGCCCCCTTGCTTATCATGAATCTATCTACTTCCGCCTTAAAAATATTCAAAGATTCTGCTTCTACCGTCTTTTGAGGAAGAGAATTCTAAAGATTCACGACCCTCAGAGAAAAAAATTCCCCTCATCTCTGTCTTAAATGGGAAACCCCTTATTTTTCAACAGTGACCCCTAGTTCTAGATTCTCCCACAAGGGGAAACATCCTTTCCACATCCACTTTGTCAAGACCCTTCAGGGTCTTATATGTTTCAATCAAGTCGCCTCTTACTCTTCTAAATTCCAGCAGATGCAACCTAGCCTATCCAATCTTTCCTCGTAAGACAACCTGCCCATTCTAGGTATTAGTCTAGTAAGCCTTCTCTGAACTGCTTCCAATGCATTTACATCCTTCCTTAAATAAGGAGACCAATACTGTACACAGTACTCCAGATGTGGTCTCACCAATGCCCCGTATAGCTGAAGCATAACCTCCCTACTTTTGTATTCACTTCCCCTCACGATTAACAATAACATTCTATTAGCTTTCCTAATTACTTGCTGTACCTGCATACTAGCCTTTTGTGATTCATGCACTAGGACACCCAGATTCCTCTGCATCTCAGTGCTCTGCAATATCTCACCATTTAGAGAATATGCTTTTTTTTATTCTTCCTGCCAAAATGGACCATTTCACATTTTCCCCCATTATACTCCATTTGCCAGATCTTTGCCCACTCACTTTACCTATCCATATCCATTTGCAGCCTCCTTATGTCCTCTTCACAACTTATTTTCCGACCTATCTTTGTGTCATCAGCAAATTTAGCAACCACACCTTCAGTCCCTTCATCCAAGTCATTTATATAAATTGTAAAAAGTTGAGGCCCCAACACTGATCCCTATGGCACATCATTCATTACATCTTGCCAACCAGAAAATGACTCATTTATGCCTATTTTCTGTTTCCTGTTAGCTAGCCAGAGAAGTGGAGAGGTTTAGGGAGAAAATTCAAGAACGTCGAGCCCAGGAAGCTGAAGACCTCGCTGCCAATGGTGGAGCAGAGAAAACTGGGGAATGTAGAAAAGGCCAGAATTGCAGGGGCACAGTGCTCTCAATGATTGCATGTCTGAAGTAGGTTGCAGGGATAGGGAGCAGTGAAGCTATGGAGGAATTTAAATACACGTATGAGAATTATTAAATGCAGGCATTTCCAGACCGGGAGCCAATATAGATCAGCAAGCACAAAGGTGATGGGTATATTTTGCTTTTTATTCATTCATGGGATGTGGGCATCGCTGTCTAGGCCAGCATTTATTGCCCATCCCTAATTGCCCTCAAGAAGGTGGTGATGAGCTGCCTTCTCAAACCGCGCAGTCCTTGGGATGTAGTTACACCCACAGCACTGTTAGGAAGGGAGTTCCAGGATTTTGACCCAGCAACAATGAAGTAACGGTGATATAGTTCCAAGTCAGGATGGTGTGTGGCTTGGAGGGGAACTTGCAGGTGCAGGGAGAGCAACAGAGAGGAGTCTTGGCACGCCGGAGTTTAAAAACAAAGTGAGCAGTGAGGTCACAGGAAAGCTGCATGGTGATTGGTTGGAGAGTAACTGCTGTTAGGGAATAACTCTAAATAGCTGGGTTAGTACACCAGTGTTAGGGTGCATGTGTAAATAGCTTAATAATAAAGAACAATTAAGTAGCTGGTATTTTTTTGAGTAAGGTTTATTTTAACTAGTGAACTGAATTGATTTTTAGCAGGATTTATCAGTACTAGTAGGTTTTATTAATAATTCTAAGCTGTTGTAGTATTGGCAAGTTTTTTTAGCAACAGCAAAGGGTCAACTAATAAATAAAGGTATGGCAGGGTTGCTTCAACCTCGAGAGTGTACCTCCTGTGCTATGTGAGAGCTCCAGGATGCTTTCCGTATCCTGGAGAACCATTTGTGCAGGAAGTGTCATCGTTGAAGCAGCTTGAGCTCTGGGTTTTCGAACTTGAGCGTCAGCTGGCAACTGTGGTGCATTCATGAGGATGAAAGCTACGTGGATAGCACATTTATAGATGTGGTTACCCCACAGCTTAAGAGTATGCAGGGAGAGAGGGAATGGGTGACCACCAGACAGTCAAAAGGAATCAGGCATGTAGTACAGGAGACCCCTGAGTGCATCTCACTCTCCAACAGGTATTCAGTTCTGAATACTGAGGAAAGTGATGCTTCACCTGGTGAGTGCAGCCAGAGCCAAGTCTATGGCACCACAGATGGCTCAGCAGGATACAGGGAAGAATGGAAGAGCCATAGTGATAGGTGATTCAATAGTCAGGGGAACAGACCGGCATTTCTGTGGCCGCAGACATGAATCCAAGATGGTGTGATGCCTCCCTGATGCCAGAGTCAAGGACGTCACTGAGCGGCTGCAGAGCATCTTGATGGGGGAGCGTGAACAGCCAGCAGTCGTGGTCCACATTGGAACCAACGACATAGGTAGAAAGAGGGATGTGGTCTTACAGGCAGAATTTAGGGAGCTAGGGAAGAAACTAGCAAGCAGGACCTCAAAAGTAGTAATCTCTGGATTACTCCCAGTGCCGTGTGCAAGTGAGTATAGAAATATAAGTATAAGACAGATGAATGCGTGGCTGGAAAGGTGGTGCAGGAGGGAGGGCTTCAGATTTCTGGGACATTGGGACTGGCTCTGGGGGAGATGGGACTTGTGCAGGCCGGACGGGTTGCACCTGAACAGTGCAGGGACTCAGTTCCTTGCGGGACATTTTGCTAGTGCTGTTGGGGAGGGTTTAAACAAGTTTGGCAGGGGGATGGGGACCACAGGGTGGACTCAGAGGGGACAAAATCAGGAATTAAAATGGAAGGCGGAAAATTAATGGATGAGTCTGGAAGACAGAGGAAACGAAGGCACAGTGGCGCAGTGGTTAGCACCGCAGCCTCACAGCTCCAGTGACCCGGGTTCAATTCTGGGTACTACCTGTGTGGAGTTTGCAAGTTCTCCCTGTGGCTGCGTGGGTTTTCACCGGGTACTCCGGTTTCCTCCCACCACCAAAGACTTGCAGGTTGATAGGTAAATTGGCCATTATAAATTGACCTTAGTATAGGTAGGTGGTAGGGGAGTATAGGGACAGGTGGGGATGTGGTAGGAATATGGGATTAGTGTAGGATTAGTATAAATGGGTGGTTGATGGTCGGCACAGACTCGGTGGGCTGAAGGGCCTGTTTCAGTGCTGTATCTCTAAAAATAAAATATAAAATAAAGAAAAGACATTGGCAGTGCTCAAAGGTATCTATATCAATGCGTGGAGTATAACAGATAAAGGAGATGAGCTGAGGACACAGGTAGGCCCGTGGCAGTATGATACTATAGCTATTACGGAAACATGGCTTAAGGAGGGACAGGAATGGCAGCTCAACGTTCCTGGTTACAGGGTTTTCAGACGCGATAGGGGAGGGGGATAAGAAAGAAGGGGGAATGGCAATTTTAGTCAAGGAAACTATTGCAGCTGTGAGGAGGGATGATATGTTGGAAGGTTCATCAAATGATGCCATATGGATTGAGGTAAGGAACAAAAAAGGGGCAATTACACTGTTGGAAGTGTACTATAGACCCCCAAACAGTCAGAGAGAGATAGAAGAGCAGATATGTAGGCAAATCTCTGAGAGGTGAAAAACAATCGGGCAGTAATAGTAGGGGATTTTAACTACCCCAATATTAACTGGGATAGCTTTAGTGTGAAAGGAATTCAAGGAGCAGAATTCTTGAGGTGCATTCAAGGGACCTTTTTTGCCCAGTATGTAGCAAGTCCAACAAGAGTCATACAGTGATACAGCACTGAAACAGGCCCTTTGGGCCACCGAGTCTGCACCGACCATCAACCACCCATTTATACTAATCCTACACTAATCCTATTTTTCCCTCTCACATCCCCACCTTCCCTCAATTCTCCTACCACCTACCTACACTAGGGGAATTCTTTTTTTTTTACAGTGGCCAATTTACCTATCAACCCACAAGTCTTTGGTATGTGGGAGGAAACCCACGCGGTCACAAGGAGAACTTGCAAATTCCGCATAGGCAGTACCCAGAACCGAACCCGGGTCGCTGGAGCTGTTAGCCTGCGGTGCTAACCGCTGCGCCACTGTGCCATTTTAGATTAGTTTTACGAAATGAAGATGGGCACGTGGCAAGAGTGGCAGTGGGAGAGCATGTTGGTGGTAATGACCATAATTCACTCAGTTTTAACATAATTATGGAAAAGGGCAGAGATAGAACAGAAGTTGGAGTTCTCAATTGGGGCAAAGCCAATTTTACTAAGCTGAGGAGTGATTTCGCGAAAGTGAACTGGAAACAGCTACTTGAAGGTAAATCAGTGTCAGAACAGTGGGAGGCATTCAAAGGGGAGATTCAAGGGGGTCAGGGTAAACATGTTCCCACAAAGAAAAAGGGTGAGGCAGCCAAATCTACAGCCCCATGGATGTCAAGGAGTCTACAAGGTAAGATAAGGCGGAAAAGGAAAGCTTATGTCTGACACCAAGAACTCAATACTACAGAAAGCGGAGAGGAGTATAGAAAGTGGAGGGGTGAAATAAAAAAGGAATTTAGGAAAGCAAAGAGAGGGCATGAAAGAATATTATCAAGCAAAATCAAGGTGAACCCAAAGATATTTTATCAATACATTAAGAGTAAGAGGATAACGAAGGAGAGATTAGGACCCATAGAAGACCAAATAGGTAACCAATGTGTAGGAGCGGAAGATGTTGGTATGGTTCTTAATGAATACTTTGCATCTGTCTTCACAAAAGAGGGCGACGATGCAGATATTGTAGTTAAGGAGGAAGAGTGTGAAGTATTGGATGTGATAAACATAGGGAGAGAGGAAGTATTAATGGGATTAGCATCCATGAAAGTTGATAAATCACCAGGGCCAGATGAAATGTATTCTAGGCTGTTAACAGAAGCAAGAGAGGAAATAGCAGAGGGTCTGATCATCATTTTGCAGTCCTCGTTGGATACACATGTGGTGCTGGAGGATTGGAGAATTACTAACATTTACCTCTGTTTAAAAAAGGAGCGAAGGATAGACCAAATAATTACAGGCCAGTCAGTCTAACCTCAGCAGTGGGAAAATTATTGGAATCTATTCTGAGAGACAGGATAAACTGTCACTTAATCAAGGATAGCCAGTATGGATTTGTTAAGGGAAGATCTTGTTTGACCAACTTGATCGAATTTTTTGAAGAGGTAACAAGGAAGATAGATGAGGGTAGTGCAGTTGATGTGATCTACATGGAATTTAGCAAGGCTTTAGACAAGGCCCCACATGGCAGACTGGTTAAAAAAATAAAATGCCATGGAATCCAGGGAAATGTAGCAAGGTGGATACAAAATTGGCACAGTGGCAGGAAACAAAGGGTAATTGTTGACGGCTGTTTTAGGACTGTTTTGAATGGCATTCTGCAGGGTTCAGTACTGGGTCCACTGCTTTTTGTGGTGTATATTAACGATTTGGGCGTAAATGTGGGGGATATGATAAAGAAGTTTGCGGATGACACAAAGATTGGCTCTGTGGTAGATAGTGAAGAGGATAGCTGTAGGTTCAGGAAAATATTGATGGTCTGGTCAGATGGGCAGAAAAGCTGCAAATGGAATTCAACTTGGAGAAGTGTGAGGTGATGCATTTCGGGAGGCCAAACAAGGCAAAGGAATTCACGATTATTGGGAAAATACTGAGAAGTGTAGAGGAGGTAAGGGACCTTAGAGTGAATGTCCACAGATCCCTGAAGGGAACAGGAGAGGTCGATAAGGTGGTAACGAAGGTGTCATAGTCCTGTAGTTTTTTTTCTCCGGAGAATATGTGATGTGTCTTTAAGGCTGGAAAAGGAGCCGTACTGCTTTAAGAACCAGCAAGCCTCAGGAGTTAGAGAAAATGCATTTTGGTTGCCGTTGGATACAACCATATGGAAAGGGAACCAACCAGCTTCAGAGAATGAATCCTGGTTACCCGGCAACAGCCATTCAGGGACCAAGGAGCGGATAAGCAATGTTACAATTCAATTTTGAACTGGCTTTTTAGTTGAAGACCGTCTGTTCTAACAGAGAACACAGAGAGACAGCTGGTGTTAGCACCTGAAAGATCTCTCACTGCCATTTAAACTGAAGGAAGAGAATTTTGTCTGTTTATTATCTCTCAAAATTCTAAAAAAAAGTCAAGCCAAAACAGAGATCTCTGGTAATTTAAACTGAAGGAAGGGAAGTTAGACTGACAATCTTTTATCCCTCAAAATCTCAAAAGTCAGATTGATTCTATTGACAGTGTTAGCAAGTTGTGAATTGTTGAAATCCATCACTGAAGGAAGGAAAGCATCACTTACTGATGGAATTAGACTACGGACTGTTCCACTGTGGAAGAACCTTTATTCCCCATCGGACGGCTGTGAGGACTTCAAACAATATTGGACTGTAAATTTGCAAGACTCTAATTTTTTCTATTTTAAATGTTGTTTATATCTTCATAGTGTTTAAGAATTCAGTTTTTCTAATTAAACAGTTAATTTGTTGATTTAAAGACTCCTGGTTCGGTTAGCCTCATTCGGGAGTTAATAGATGGTACAATTTGGCTGGGTCTTTCTTTAATTTGGAAAGTTTAAAATGATTTGTTAGGTGATCTGTGGAGGGACGGGATTGAATTAACAGTGCGTTTCTCTCACCACAATCAGAGTTGCATATTTTGATTGGGGGCTTTGAATGGAGCGGTCGGTCATAAAGGCATATGGAATCCTTTCCTTTATTAGCCGAGGTATAGAATACAAGAGCAGGGAGGTTATGCTGGATCTGTATAACTCATTGGTTAGGTCACAACTTCAGTACTGTGTGCAGTTCTGGTCACCTCATTACAGAAAGGATGTAATTTCACTAGAGAGGGTACAGAGGAGATTTACGAAGATGTTTCCAGGACTGGAAAAATGCTGGTATGAGGAAAGATTGGATAGGCTGGGGTTGTTCTCCTTGGAACAGAGAAGGCTGAGGGTAGATCTGATTGAAATGTACAAAATTGTGAGGGGCCTGGATAGAGTGGAGGTGAAGGGTCTATTCACCTTAGCACAGAGGTCAGTGATGAGGGGGCATGGATTTAAAGTAAAAACAAGAAATGCTGGAACCACTCAGCAGGTCTGGCAGCATCTGTGGAAAGAGAAGCAGAGTTAACGTTTCGGGTCAGTGACCCTTCATCGGAACTTCATCGGAAGATTTAAAGTGATTGGTAGAAAAATTAGAGGGGAGATGAGGAAAAACCTTTTCACCCAGAGGGTGGTGTGGGTCTGGAACTCACTGCCTGATAAGGTAGTTGAGGCAGAGACCCTCAACTCATTCAAAAGGAGTCTGGATATGCACCTCAAGTGCCGTAAGCTGCAGGGCTATGGACCAAATGTTGGAGGATGTGATTAGAATAGGTGGATCGTTTTTCAGCTGGCACAGACATGTTGGGCCATGTGGCCTCTTTCTGTGCCTTAAACTTTCTATGGTTGTGTTCCCATGCATCTGCTGCCCTTGTCCATCTAGGTAGTAGCAGTCACGGGTTTGGAAGATTCTGTCGAAGGAGTCTTGGTGTGTTGCTGCAGTGAGGAACTCCTGCAGTGATGTCCTGGAGCTGAGATGATTGACCTCCAACAACTACAATCATCTTCCTTTGGTATGATTCCAGCTAATGGAGAGTTTTCCCTCTGATTCCCATTGACTCCAGTTTTGCTAGGGCTCCTTGATGCCATACTCAGGCAGTCACTCTCACCTCACCTCTGAAGTTCAGTTCTTTGATTTTTATTTATTTATTTAGAGATACAGCACTGAAACAGGCCCTTCGGCCCACTGAGTCTGTGCCCATATAATTCCATATTCCTACCACATCCCCACCTTCCCTATATTCCCCTACCACCTACCTACACTAGGGGCAATTTATAAGGGCCAGTTTACCTATCAACCTGCAAGCCTTTGGCTGTGGGAGGAAAGCGGAACACCCGGCGAAAACCCACACAGTCACAGGGAGAACTTGCAAACTCCGCACAGACAGTACCCAGAATTGAACCCGGGTCGCTGAAGCTGTGAGGCTGCGGTGCTAACCGCTGCGCCACTGTGCCGTTTGGACAAAGGCTGTAATGAGGTCAGGAGCTGAGTGACGCTGGCAGAACCCAAACTGAGTGTCAGTGAGCAGGTTATTTCTGAGGACCTGCCGCCTGATAGCACTGTCGACAACACCTTCCATCACTTTACTGATGATCGAGAGTAAACTGATAGGGCGGTAATTGGCTGGGTTGGATTTGTCCTGCTTTTTGTGGACAGGACATACTTGGGCAATTTTCCACACTCCCGGGTAGATGTTAGTGTTGTAGCTGTACTGGAACAGCTTAGCTAGGGGTGCGGCTAGTTCTGGAGCACAAGTCTTCAGTACTATTGCTGGAATGTTGTCAGGGCCCATAGCCTTTACAGTATCCAGTGCCTTCAGCCGTTACTTGATATCAAATGTAGTGAATCGGATCGGCTGAAGATGCATTTGTGATGCTAGGGACCTGAGGAAGAGGCAGAGATGGATCATCCACTTGGCACTTCTGGCTGAAAATGGATGGAAATGCTTCAGCCTTGTCTTTTGCACTGTGCTGGGACTCCCCCACCGTAGAGGATGGGGATATTTGTAGAGCCTCCTGCTCCTGTCAGTTGTAGCAGGACTGCAGAGCTTAGATCTGATCAGTTGGTTGTGGGGTCACTTAGCTCTGTCTATCACATGCTGCTTTCACTGTTTGGCATGCAAGTAGCTTCACCAGGCTGACACTTCATTTTTAGGTTTGCCTGGTGCTGCTCCTGGCATGCCGTCCTGCACTCTTCATTGAGCCAGGGTTCGTTCCTCCAGCTTGATGGTAATGGTAAAGTGGGGGATATGCTGGGCCATGAGATTGTGGTTGAATACAATTCTGCTGCTGCTGATGGCCCACAGCACCTCCTGGATGCCCAGTTTTCAGCTGCTGTATCTGTTTGAAATCTATCCCATTTAGCACAGTGGTAGTGCTGCACAACACGATGGTAGGTATTCTCAACGTGAAAATGGGACTTCATCTCCACAAAGACTGTGCAGTTGTCACTCCTACCAATACGGACATGGACAGATGTATCTGTGACAAGTAGATTGGTGAGGACAAGGTCAAGTAGGTTTTTGCCTCTTGTTGGTCCCTCAGCATCTGCTGCAGACCCAGTCTAGCGGCTACGTCCTTTAGGACTCAGCCAGCTCGGTCGTAGTGGTGCTATCGAGCCACTCTTGGTGATGGACATTGAACATTTTGTGCCCTTGCTACCCTTCGTGCTTCTTCCAATTGGTGTTCAACATGGAGAAGCACTGATTCATCAGCCGAGGGCGAGCGGTATGTGGTAAATCATCAGGAGGTTTCCTTGTCCATGTTTGCACTGATGCCATGAGACTTCATGAAGTCCAGAGTCAATGTTGAAGACTCTCAGCGCAACTCCCTCCTGGCTGTATACCACAGTGCTGCCACCTCTGATGGGTGTGTCCTGCTGGTGGGACAGGACATAACCAGGGATGATGATGGTGGTGTCAGGGACATTGTCTGTAAGGTATGATTCCATGAGTATGACTATGTCAGGATGTTGCTTGACTAGTCTGTGGGACAGCTCTCCCAATTTTGGCACAAGCCCCCAGTAGTTCGTAAGGAGAACCTTGCAGGGTCGACAGGGCTGGGTTTGCCACTGTCATTTCTAGTGCCTAGGTCGATTCCAGGGGGTCCGTCCGGTTTCATTACTTTCCTTCACCTTTGTAGCAGTTTGGTACAACTGCGTGGCTTGCTAGGCCATTTCAAAGGGCATTTAAGAGTCAACCACATTGCTGTAGATCTGGAGTCACGTGTAGGCCAGACCAGGTACGGATGGAATATTTTCTTCCCGAAAGGGCATTAGTGAACCAGATGGGTTTTTACAACAATCGACCATTGGTTTCATCACAGAATTGTTACAGTGCAGAAGGTGGCCATTCGGCCCATAATGTCTGCACTGGCTCTCTGAAAGAGCAACATCCTCAGTTTCATTCCCCTGCTCTCTCCCCATAACCCTGCACATCCTTCCTTTTCATTTAACAGTCTAATTCCCTTTTGAATGCTTCAATTGAACCTGCCTCCACCAAGTTCTCAGGCAGCACATTCCAGACCTTAACCACTCGCTGTGTGAAAAAGTTTTTCCTCATGTCACTTTTGCTTCTCTTACCAAATACTTTAAATCTGTGCCCTCTCGTTCTCGATCCTTTCATGAGTGGGAACTGTTTCTCTCTATCTACTGTGTCCAGACCACTCATGTTTTGAATACCTCTATCAAATCACCTCTCAGCCTTCTCTTCTCCAAGGAAAACAGTCCTAACTTCTACAACCTATCTTCATAACTGAATTTCCTCATCCCTGGAACCATTCTCGTGAATCTTTTCTGTACTGTCTTCAATATCCTCACGTCTTTCCTCAAGTGCGGCACCCAGAATTGGATGCAGTACTCCAGACGAGGCCAAGCTCGTGTCCTATATAAGTTCAACATAACTTCCTTGCTCTTGTACTTCATGCCCCTATTAATAAAGCCCAGGATACTATCTGCTGTATTACCTGTTCTCTCAACCTGTCCCGCCATCTTCAATGACTTATGCACATATACACCTCGGTCCCTCTGCTCCTGCATCCCCTTTAGAACTGTACCCTTTATTTTATATTGTCTCTCCATGTTCTTCCTACCAAAATGAATCACTTCATATTTCTCTGCATTGAACGTCATCTGCCACTTGTCTGCCCATTCCACTAACTTCTCTATGTCCTTTTGAAATTCAACACTATTCTCCTCACAGTTCACAATGCTTCCAAGTTTCATATCATCTGCAAACTTTGAAATTGTGTCCTGTACACCAGGATGAAGGTCATTAACATATATCAGGAAAAGCAAGGGTCCCAACACTGATGGGACCACTCCACTACAAACCTTCTTCCAGCCCAAAAAACATCCATTAACCACTACGCTTTGTTTCCTGTCACTCAGCAAATTTCGTGTCCATGTTGTTACCGTCCCTTTTATTCCATGAGCTACAAGTTTGCTCACAAGTCTGTTGTGTGGCACTGTATCAAATGCCTTTTGAAAGTCCATGTTCACCACATCAACAGCATTGCCCTCATCAACCCTCTCTGTTAACTCCTCAAAGAACTCCAGCAAGTTAGTTAAACATGATTTTCCCTTAAGAAATTCATGCTGGCTTTCCTTAATTAAGTCACATTTGTCCATGGCCACCATTAGACTAGCTTTTAATTCTAGATTTATTAATTTAATTCAAATGTCACCATCTGCCATGGTGGGATTCAAACTTATGCCCCTAGAGCATTAGCCTAGGCATCTGGATTACTAGTCCAGTGACATTACCACTACGCCACCGCCTCCCCTCTTGGCACGATTTAGGGTCTTAGCAACAGATTTTTCAAGGTGTTCAAGTTTACAGAATGTAGCAGGTGGGAGGCCAGCCAGGAGAGCATTGGAATAGTCGAGTCTGAAGGTAACAAAGGCATGGATGAGAGTTTCAGATGGGCTGAGGCAGGGACAGAAACAGGTGATGTTACAGACTTGGTGATTGAAAGGATATAGCGTTGGAAGCTCAGCGTAGGGTCAAATCAGGTTGCAAATGCTCTAGTTCAACCTCAGAACCTGGCCAAGGAAGGTAATGGAGTCAGTGTCCAGAGAACAGAATTTGTGGTGGGAACCACAGAAAAATTGTTTCAGCCTTCCCAATATTTGATTGCAGGCAACTTCTGTTCATCTTCTGTTCTGATGAAAGGTCACAGACCTGAAATGTTGACTCTGCTTCTCTCTCCACAGATGCTTCCAGACCTGAATATTCCCAGTGCTTTCTGTTTTTATTTCAGATTTCCAACATCTGCAGTATTTTGCTTTTAATCTGTTCATTTGTGTTAAATTGTATCTACAATTTGCCTGTCCATTTCACCAATCTGTCTATTCCCCCAAAGACTGTTACTATTCTCTCCCTGCAATCAAATTTTCCAGTTTTGTTTCATCTGCAAACGTTGATATTATGCCCTGTATATCCAAGTCCAGGTCATTAATATACATCAAATAGGGCAGGGATCCCGACACTGACCCCTCCAATTTGAAAAACAACCGTTCACAATTACTCTCTGCTTTCTGTCCGTTAATTAGTCCCATGGACATTTCAGAAGTTACACCAGACCCAAAACTGCTGAGCTGGTGGACTTGCTCCATTGTACACTGAAATGCCACAAACCTGGCCTTTAGGAAAACTCCTGCATGAGCTTGCAGGGGCAAAGCTACAGTGAGCTTCCAATCAAACAACTGATGTAAGAGGAGAGGCAACGAAGGAGGGTCTCCATGCAGCAGGAGTTCCCATGGTGATGGTGGCCTAGTAATCCAGAGGCCCGTGCTAATGCCATGGGGATATGGGTTCAAACACAGAAAGCTAGTGAAATTTAAATTCAATTAATTAATAAAAATTTGGAATTGAGAGCTAGTCTCAGTAATGGTGCCCTGAAACTATCATTGATTGTCATAAAAACCCATCTGATTCACCAATGTCCTTTAGGGAAAGAAATCTGCTGTCCTTACCCAGACTGGCCTACATGTGACTCCAGACCCCAGCAATGTGGTTGACTCCTACTTGCCCTCTGAAAGGACCTAGCAAGCCACTCAGTTATCAACGTCAATTAGGGATGGGAAACAAATGCTGGCCTTGCCAGAGATGCCTACATGCCGTGAAAGAATAAGAAAAATACCCCAAACCTCAGCTGGGACCAGGTATAGCATCAGTGTCAGATATACTTCGCCACAAGTGGGGAGTGGCGCTTGCCTGGGCCCCACACACTATGGAGCGGGGCTTGAGTGGACCCGAAACACTGGGGAGTGGGAATTGCCTGGACCCCCAATGCTGCAGATGGAGGGGAAAGAATTTATAATCTGTGTTTAAAGCAGCATTATTTTCAAAGGAAGCAACCAGGTGGTGTTTTGTGGGATAGAGAGACAACATCTGCTGGCATTTCTGGTGGAGTGCTGTGTGATAATGTAGATGTGCCATTAAATCGCCCATCAACCTGCTCCTGGAGGGCTGTTTCCTGACCGTGCCAACACCATTCGGGTCAATGACAGATTTCCTCATGGGTATAATCCTGATGTAACTGCCTGGTTCATGGCTCTAGTGCATCATCTGGGCTAGAGCTTCTCAAAGTGCTGGGGTTGGGTTGTGAGATTATCTGATGGAGGGCAGTGGCAGTGAGGTTATCCAAGGGGCGAGCGTAATGTGTGAATCTCACTTGTCATTGTTTTGTTCCTCTTGCTGTATGTGTGATTATAATAAAACGACCAATGAGTGAGGGACACTGGCCAATTCCAGCTAGCGTTGGCATTCCGCAAGCTGGGACACAGACAGTCAAAATAGAAGGAAAATATGGATTGGCCTTTTGGAAAGGAATTAAACCATGGAAATGTTATCAGCGCCATCTCAAGATTCCAGTCTAATCAACAGAATGGATTGAATCCTGGAAACAGTGCGATCAGAGAACATATCTTTTTAGCAGAGGAAAACGGATTCACTGGAACAGGACCTGGGGCTTCGCAGGATGAGGCATTGAGGGACCAAGTGTGGCACCAGTTGGAGATAATGACACTGGGACATTCATATACCAAACTATAGGGGGGTGGGGGGTGGCGGTTTCCAAATTAGCACTGTGAGGAGGGGGGTGTTTAATAGGAATTCGGGTCCGAGGTCAACATATTGTGTATGATGTTTCAAACATTCAAGTGAACTGAGGAGACTGTAGTGAGCTCACCAATCTCTGTGCCCCAATTCATGATATACACTCCTGATGTGCAATAGAAACACCAGTTAATACCTCACGTTTAACTGTTTTGGTGTGTGAAGCATGCAGAGTGAAAAATGTGCAGCTCCTTTAAAGATGCTTAGACAACGTCAACTCAGTTTCTACCTCTTTCTTCCATTTCTTGGAGACGACGTTTCTCCTCAGCTTTCCTCTTGATCGCTGACAGAGCATCAAGACTATCCTGGATCTTCTTCCGTTCACTCGTTTCCCATTGCATTCGCTCTTCCTTCTCAGCTTTACATCCTCCTCGAGCCCAGGCCTCTGCACATGCTCTGTCGGAGATCAACGGCATACTGATTAGGACTATTCGCATGTGACTGACAAGTACGAGTTGGGTCAAATGGCCCATTTCCATGCTGTAACTTCCACGTATTTCTATGTAAAAGGCAACAGCATTTCTCAAAACAGAAGTTCTTGTGGTACTGGACTAGTGAGCCAGAGATCCTGAGTTCAAATCCTACGATAGCAAATGTTTTTTCTACAACAACGCACATTACAAGCCAACATGAATACTCCCTCCTTTACATTGTTTGTCTCTCCCTCCACACTTTGTCTCTCCTTCCACAAATTATGCTTCTCTCTCTCCTTTCCCCCCCAGTTTGTGATTCTCTTCCCCCTCCTCCAGTTTTTTTTGATTTATTCATGGGCTGTGGGCATCACTGGCAATTATTGCCCATTCTTAGTTGCACCATGTCCATTTCCCGCACCTCTGCCCTCACCCCTTCCCCTCCCAGAACTGTGACAGGGTTCCCCTTGTCCTCACTTACCACCCCACCAGCCTCCAAAGTATCATCCTCTGCCATCTCCAGCATGTTGCCATCACCAAACACATCTTCCCTTCGCCTCCTGTCGGCACTCCGAAGGATCATTCCCTCTGCAATACCCCAGTCCACTCTTCCATTACTCCCGACACCATGTCCCTTTCCCACAGCACCTTCCCTTGCAATCACAGAAGGTGTAATACCTGCCCTTTACCTCCTCTCTCCTCACCACCCAAGGCCCCCAAACACTCCATCCAGCTGAAGCAGTGATTTACTTTTACTTCCTTCAATTTAGTATTCTGTATTTGCTGTTCACAGTGCGGTCACCCCTACACTGGGGAGACCAAACGTAGATTGGGCAACCGCTTTGCGGAACACCTCCGCTCAGTCCGAAAGCATGACCCCGAGCTTCTGGTTTCTTGTCATTTCAACACACCTCCTTGCTCTCATGCCCACATTTCTGTCCTTGGCCTGCTGCAGTGTTCCAGTGAACCTCAATGCAAGCTCAAGGAGCAACACCTTATCTTTCGATTAGGCATTTAGCCTTGTGGAATCAGCATAGAGTTCAACAATTTCAGAGCATGACTGCCTTTATTTATATTTTTTTAATTTTTTTTTTTAACCATGTGCTGCTTTTGGACAGATCTGCTCATTATTCTGCTATTAACACTCTCTCTGGACTAATGCTTTGTCTTTCACCACAAGCATTAACACACTCTTTGCCTTTGTCCCATGACAGCTTTGTTATTTAATCTCTCCTGTCCTCTGCCCTATCAAACACCTTCCCTTTTGTTCTCTTCCCCACCAACCGTCCCACTGCACTTTCATCTGCTTAAAACCTAATTCTTTTCTAACCTTTGCCAGTTCTGGTGAAAGGTCACAGACCTGAAACGTTAACTCTACTTCTCTCGCCACAGATGCTGCCTGACCTGCTGAGTATTTCCAGCACTTTCTGATTTCATTTCAGAGTTCCAATATCTGCAGTATTTTGCTTTTATTTTAGTTAAGTAGCCACATCCTGGACCATTGTCAGTTACCACAGGGAGGAAGGTCTATGTCTCCCAACAGATGCAAGATGTGAGAAAGTTTTAGCTTAAAAGTAGCTCTCCGGAGAGACAGAAAATGTATCAGTACAAAACATTACCAAAGCCTGTCCGGCTGGGAGCTGGGAGAAAATCCAGAATGCCAAAAAGGTGCCCTGCAGAGAATTTGAAGTGATCCCCTGCAATCAGACTGAAATTTCAACCAACAGAGAAATCTACAGACAACCAGGCCTGCTATTTTAAAGAAAAATTGACCTCTGAGAAGATTCAACAGGTCTGCTGTGAATCCCTTCAAACCATTTATCTTGTTTCCTCTATGTCTCTTCTTGTGTGAGTGTGTGAGTGTGTGTGTGTGAGTGTGTGAGTGTGTGAGTGTGTTTGTGTGTGAGTGTGTGTGAGTGTGCGTGCGCATGCAAGTGAATGCGTGTGAGGGTGCTGTTGCAACCATTTCGGGAGTGAATATTTGCTCAATAAATAATTAATCCTCTGTTTTAAACCTATAAGAAAATTTGTCACTGTCTGTTCATTTGACAAATAAAACACAGTAAGGTTAAAACCCTAGTAACAAAAACACTTGCTCTGGTCAGGTGGGAGTTAAACAGTGTTGACCAACCACACCCCTCACTATGTGGCTGGAACATTACTTAATGTGAAACCTGTTGCTGGTGCTGAGCAACAATTCGTCAAGACGTGGAGATCTGAACTACTGAATATGAAGAACTTCCTCCGCTCCATTTATGACCAAGTTAACACGTAGATTTCAGGCATAAAAAGGGAACTCGTTTCAGAGGGAAGACTCTAGGTAAAAGCAAAGTGTGATTGAGTAACTGGGAGGGAGAATCAACGCCAAGTTGAAAATACCTCTGCTAAACCCCCTGACATGTGCCCATGTATTTCCCATGTTATAGTTGGTGAGTGAGTGAGCCTGATAAATGGAGTAGACCATCGGTCCTTTGAGCCTGCTCCGCCATTCAATAAGTTCATGGCTGAACTGATCACTCCTCATTTTCACCTACCCCTGATAACCTTCCACCTCTTTGCTTATCAAGAATCTATCTACCTCTGCCTTAAAAATATTCTAAGATTCTGCTTCCACTACCTTTTGAGGAAGAGAATTCCAAAGACTCAGAGAAAATATTTCTCCTCATCTCTGTCTTAAATAGGCGATCCTTTATTTTTAAACAGAACCCCTAGATCTAGATTCTCCCACAAGGGGAAACATCCTTTCCACATCCACCCTGTCAAGACCCCTCAGGGTCTTATATGTTTCAATCATGTCGCCACTTACTCTTCTAAATTCCAGCGGATACAAGCCTAGCCTGTCTAATCTTTCCTCGTATGTGAAGAGAACGGGAGAGTAGGATTAGACTGCGTGGAATATTAAAGGGTTCAGGGAGTGTGTGGATGAGAGGGATTAGTCTGCTACTGGTTTGCGTGAATAAAAAGACAAAGGCAGTCATAGTTGATCAAAGTGCTTGCTTCTGGTTGAATAATCTGGCGATACGATTATGAATTGTGGGCATTTATGGTGAAGATATCCCGGATTATCGTTTCTAAAAGCTTTTCCACCACTGAGGTTAAACTGTAGTTGCTGGTTTTAACCCTCTTTTTTTTTGAACGAGGTTCAACATTTTCAATTCTCCAGTCTTCTGGCACAACCCACATATCTAAGGAGGAGTGGAAAATTATGGCCAGTGCTTCCGCAATTTCCTCCCTTACTTCCCTCTATATCCTCGGATGTATCCCATCCGGTTCTGGTGACTTGTCAAACTTAAGTAGAACCAACCTTACTAATAGCTCCTCTTAATCAATTTTTAGCTAATCCAGTGTCTCGACTTCCTCTTCTTTTCTTTTTCCACCCATGCCATGGTGCCAAAATGACACTTATGAAAGTCACAAATGACATCCTATGTGACTATGACAAAGGCAAGTTATTCCTCCTTATCTTTAGACATGTCTGCAGCCTTTGACACAGCTGACCACACCATTCTCCTCCAATGCCTCTCCATTGTCATTCAGCTGGGTGGGACTGCAACTTGCCTGGTTCCGTTCTTATATATCTAATTGTAGACAGATAATCGTCATTGATGGCTTCTCTTCCCATTTCCACACAATTCCCTCTATCCTTGACCCCCTCCTATTACTCATCTACATGCTGCCCTTAAGCAACACCATCCGAAAAGACATCAGTTTCCACATGCATGCTGATGACGCCCAGCTCTAGCTCACCAGCACCTCTCTTGACCCCTCCACTGTCTCTAAATTGTCAGACTGCTTATCCGATATTCCGTAAAATAACAGCAAAATGCTGTGGATGCTGGAAACCTGAAATAAAAACAGAAAGTGATGGAAATACTCAGCAGGTCTGGCAGCATCTGCGAAGAGAGAAACAGAGTTAACATTTCAAGTCTGTGACCTTTCATCAGAACTGGCAAAGGTTAGAAACATAACACGCTTTGAGCAAGTAGGGTGACGGGGGGAGGGGGTGTGGCGAAGAACAAAAGGGAATGTGTATGTTAGAACACAGGGCAGGAGAGATTAAATGGCAAAAATGTCACAGAACAAAGGCAAAGGGAGTGCTAACTGTTGTATGAAAAGACAAATCATTAGTCTAGAGAGAGTGTTAATAGCAGAATAATCTCCTCCAGCCCTCCAAACCTCAGATATCTGTGCTCCCCCAATTATGGCCTCTTGAGCGTACCCAATTTTAATCGCTCCACCATTGGTGGCCCTGCTTTCAGCTGCAGAGTCCCTAAGCTCTGGAACTCCCTGCCTAAACCACTCTGCCTCTCTTTCCTCCTTTAAGACACTCCTTAAAACCCACCTCTTTGACCAATCTTTTGCTCATCTGTCCGAATATCTTTATGTGGCTAGGTGTCATATTTTGTGTTATAATGCCTCTGTAAAGTGCCTTGGGACATTTTATTACATTAAAGGGGTTGTATAAATATAATCTGTTGTTTCACTATGACTTTGGCAGCATTTTCTTCCTTGGTATAAACAGATTCAAAGTACTCATTTAGTACCTCACTTTATTTATCCGTATAAAGACTGGGATAGCAACAGCGTAAAAAGCAGAGAGGAGGAAGAGTTTTTCAGGTGCGTTCAGAAGAATTTTCTTGATCAGTATGTTTCTGGCCCAATGTGGAAGGGAGGCTTTGCTGGATCTGGTTCTAGGGAATGAGGTGGGTCAAGTGAATCAATTGTCAGTAGGCGAACATTTAGGGAACAATGATCACGGTATCACAAGGTTTCAATTAGCTATGGAAAAGGACAAAGAGCAATTTAGAGTAAAACTACTTAATTAGAGGAGGGCCAATTTCAATGCGGTGAGAACGGACCTGTCCTGAGTAAATTGGAATCAAAGATTGGCAGGCAAAACTGTAACTAACAGGCTGACTTCAAAGCCGTACAGTCGACGTACATTCCAATAAGAGGGAAAGGTAAGACAAACAAAGCCAGAGCTCACCGGATGACGAAAGAGAGAGAATAAGATGAAGCAGAAAAAAGGTGCATATGACAAATATCAGGCTGATAATACAAGAGAGAACTAGGCTGAACATAGAAAGTTCAAAGGAGAAGTGAAAAAGGAAACAAGAGAAAGAAAGAAAGTGTTTACCTGGGAGCGGAGCGGCGGCTGGCGGACCTGCGTGGAAGCTGATCCGGAGCTGGAAATAAAGAGCGGGGCTCGAGACCCTCTTTCACTTACCTGGCAGCGGAGCAGCGGCAGACTCAGCATGCGCTGAGACTCAAAAAGAGCAAAACAAACTTAGTGACATCACGGGAATTCTGCAAGGTGATTGGTTGGGTAAGTAACAGCTGTTAGTGCATTTAAATTGCTTAAAAAAGGGGAAAGTTTTTTTAAAAAAAACCTCAAATGATAAGGTGAGTAGTACTATTTAAATTAGTGCAATTTATTAAGGACTTTAGATTGTACTGGGTAGTGTTTGGAGTAGAACAAGACCCCCAGTGTAATTAGTATTTTTTAAAGGGAGTAACTAAATTAATTTAAAGGTAAGTCATGGCAGGAGAGCTCAGCCCCATGATATGCTCTTCCTGCGCTATGTGGGAAATCAGGGACGCTTCCAGTGTGCAGGAAGTGTATCCATCTGCAGCTACTGACTACCCGCATTATGGAGCTAGAGCTGCGGGTGGATTCACTGTGGAGCATCCACGTTGCTGAGGACGTCATGGATCGCATGTTTAGTGAGGTGGTCACACCACAGGTAATGGCTGCACAGGCAGAAAAGGGACGGGCGACCACCAGGCGGAGTAGTAGGTGCAGGCAGATAGTGCAGGAGTCCCCTGTGGCCATCCCCTTCTCAAACAGATATACCACTTTGGATACTGTTGGGAGGGATGGCCACCCATGGGAAAGCAGCAACAGCCAGGTCTGTGGCACCAAGGATGGCTCTGCTGCACAGCAGGGGGGAAAAAGGAGTGGAAGAGCTATAGTGACAGGGGGTTCTATCGTAAGGGGTACAGATAGGCGTTTCTGTGGCCGCAAACGTGACTCCAAGATGGTATGTTGCTTCCCTGGTGTTAGGGTCAAGGATGTCATGGAGCGGCTGCAGGACATTCTGAAGAGGAAGGGTGAGCAGCCAGAGGTCGTGGTTCACATTCGTACCAACGACATAGGTAGAAAAAGGGATGAGGTCCTGCAACAAGAATTTAGGGAGCTAGGTGGCAGATTAAAAAGCAGGACCCCTAAGGTTGTAATCTTTGGATTACTCCCGGTGCCACATTCTAGTGAGTTTAGAAATAGGCAGAGCAGATGAATGCGCAGCTGAGGAGATGGTGCAGGAGGGAGGGCTTTAGTTTCCTGGATCACTAGGTCTGTTTCTGGCAAAGGTGGGACCTGTACAAGTTGGACAGGTTGCAGCTGAACTGGTATGGGACAAGCATCCTTGCTGGGAGATTTGCTAGTGCTGCTGTGAGGGGTGGGGGTTTAAACGAATTTGGCAGGGAGTTGGGATACAGAGTGGAGGTACAGTAGGGGGTAATACAGAACAGAAAGTGAGCCTGCCTGGAAGGCACAGCAAATATAGACCTGGTAAGGCATAAGGGAAAAATGCAAGGTTGGATTGCATCTATTTCAATGCAAGGAGTCTTACTAGTAAGGCAGATGAATTGAGGGCGTTGATTAGCACATGGGATTATGATATTATTGCTATCACAGGGACATGGTTGAGGGAGGGACAGGACTGGCAGCTCAATATTCCAGGGTATAGAATCTTCAAGCGCAACAGGAGAGGGGATAAAAGAGGAGGTGGCATTGCACTGTTGATCAAGGAGGGATGACCTTACTGCAGTAAGGAGGGATGACATCTTAGAAGGTTCCTCAAATGAGGCCATTTGGGTAGAACTTAAAAACAAAAAGGGGGCAATCACTTGGCTGGGTGTGTACTACAGGCCTCCAAACAGTCAGGAAGAGATAGAGGAGCAGATATGTAGGTAAATCTCAGAGAGGTGTAAAAATAATAGGGTAATAATAGTAGGGGATTTCAACTTCCTCAATATTAACTGGGATAGTCGTAGTGCGAAAGACTTAAAAGGGGTGGAATTCTTAAATGCAAACAGGAGAGCTTTTTGAGCCAGGACATAGAAAGTCCGACAAGAGAATGGGCGGTACTGGACCTAATCCAAGGGAGTGAAGCCGGTCAAGTGGTAGAAGTGTCAGTGGTGGAGCATTTCGGGGATAGTGACCATAACTCTGTAAGATTTAAGGTAGTTATGGAAAAGGACAAAGATGGACCAGAAATAAAGGTACTGAATTGGGGGAAGGCCGATTTCAATATGATAAAACAGAATCTGGCCAAAGTGGACTGGGAGCAGCTTCTTGTAGGAAAGTCTACATCACATCAGTGGGAGTCATTCAAAGAGAAAATTGTGAGAGTTCAGAGCCAACATGTACCCTTTAAGGTGAAGGGTAGGACTAACAGGCCCATGGAACCCTGGGTGTCAAGGGATATACAGGATTGGATCAGGGAAAAAAAAGGAGGCTTATGGCAGATCCCAAGTGCTGAAAACAGCAGAGACACTGGAGGAGTATAGAAAGTGTTGGGTGGCACTTAAAAAAGTAATGAAGAAAGCGAAGAGGGGACATGAAAAAACACTGGTGGGCAAGATAAATGAAAATCCAAGGCGTTTTATAAGTATATTAAGGGCAAGAGGATAACCAGGGAAAGAGTAAAGCCCTTTAGGGACCAATGAGGCAATCTTTGTGTGGAGCCGGAGGACACAGGTGAGGTTTTGAATGATTACTTTTCATCTGTGTTCACTATGGAGAAGGACGATGTAGGTGTAGAGATCAGGGAGGGGAATGGTGATACACCTGAACATATTAGCATCGAAAGGGAGGAAATATTAGCTGTTTTAGCGGGCTTAAAAGTAGATAAATCCGCAGGCCCAGATGAGATGTATCCCAGGCTGTTATGTGAGGCAAGGGAGGAGATAGCAGGGGCTTTAACACAAATTTTCAAATCCTCTCTGGCCACAGGAGAGGTACCAGAGGACTGAAGGACAGTGAGTGTGGTACCATTATTCAAGAAGGGTAGTAGGGATAAACCAGGTAATTACAGGCCGGTGAGTCTAACATCAGTGGTTGGGAAAATATTGGAAAAAATTCTGAGGGACAGGATTAATTTCTATTTGGAGAGGCAGGGATTAATCAGGGATAGTCAGCATGGCTTTGTCAGGGGGACATCGTGTCTAACTAACTTGATTGAATTTTGTGAGGAGGTGACTAGATGTGTGGATGAGGGTAAAGCAGTAGATTAGATTAGATTAGATTAGAGATACAGCACTGAAACAGGTCCTTCGGCCCACCGAGTCTGTGCCGAACATCAACCACCCATTTATACCAATCCTACACTAATCCCATATTCCTACCACACATCCCCACCTGTCCCTATATTTCCCTACCACCTACCTATACTAGTGACAATTTATAATGGCCAATTTACCTATCAACCTGCAAGTCTTTTGGCTTGTGGGAGGAAACCGGAGCACCCGGAGAAAACCCACGCAGATACAGGGAGAACTTGCAAACTCCACAGGTAGTACCCGGAATCGAACCCAGGTCCCTGGAGCTGTGAGGCTGCGGTGCTAACCACTGCGCCACTGCACCGCCCTATGTAGTATACATGGATTTCAATAAGGCTTTTGATAAGGTCCCACATGGGAGATTGGTTAAGAAGGTAAGAGCCCATGGGATCCAGGGTAATTGGCAAATTGGATCTAAAACTGGCTTAGTGGCAGGAGGCAGAGGGTGATGGTCGAGGGCTGTTTTTGCGATTGGAAGCCTGTGACCAGTGGTGTACCACAGGGATCGGTGCTGGGACCCTTGCTGTTTGTAGTGTACATTAATGATTTAGACTGGAATATAGGAGATATAATCAGTACGTTTGCAGATGACACGAAAATTGGTGGTTTTGTAAATAGTGAGGAGGAAATCCTTAGATTACAGGGAGATATAGATGGGCGGAGCAGTGGAAAATGGAATTTAAGCCTGAAAAGTGTGAGGTAATGCATTTTGGGAGAACTAACAAGGCAAGGGAATATACAATGGATGGTCGGACCATAGGAAGTACAGAAGGTCAGAAGGACCATGGTGTACTTGTCCATAGATCACTGAAGGCAGCAGCACAGGTAGATAAGGTGGTTAGGAAGGCATATGGGATACTTGCCTTTATTAGCCGAGGCATAGAATATAAGAGCAGGGAGGTTATGATGGAGCTATATAAAATGCTTGTTAGGCCACAGCTGGAGTACTGTGCACAGTTCTGGTCACCACACTATAGGAAGGATGTGATTGCACTGGAGAGGGTGCAGAGGAGATTCACCAGGATGTTGGCTGGGCTGGAGCATTTCAGCTATGAAGAGAGACTGAAAATGCTAGGGTTGTTTTCCTTGGAGCAGAGAAGGCTGAGGGGGGACATGATTGAGGTGTACAAAATTATGAGGGGCATTGATAGGTTAGATAGGAAGAAACTTTTTCCCTTAGCAGAGGGGTCAAGAACCAGTGGGGATAGATTTAGGGTAAGGGGCAGGAGGTTGAGGGGGGGGATTTGAGGAAAAATATTTTCACCCAGAGGGTGGTTGAGATCTGGAACGCACTGCCTGAAGAGGTGGTGGAGGCAGAAACCCTCACAACATTTAAGAAGTATTTAGATGAGCACTTGAAACACCATAGCATACAAGGATAGGGGCCAAGTGCAGGAATATGGGATTAGAATAGTTGGGTGCTGGATGGCTGGCACAGACACGATGGGCCGAAGGGCCTGTCTCTGTGCTGTATAACTCTGTGATTCTATGACTCTAAGTATGAGAAAAGACTGGCCAACGCAAAATGGAATCCAAAAGTCTTCTGTAGGCATATAAATAGTAAAAGGGTGGTAAGTGGAAGCGTGAGGCCGATTAGAAACCACAAAGGGAATCCACGTATGGAGGCAGAGGGCATGGCTGAGATACTAATTGAGTAGTTTGCGTCTGTCTTTACCAAGGAAGACGCTGCCAAAGTCATAATGAAGGAGGAGGTAACTGAGACACTGGAAAAAGCTGCCTGTACTTAAAGTTGATAAATCACTAGGGCCTGATGGGATGCATCTGAGGATACTGAGGGAAGTGAGGGAGGGAATTGCAGAGGCACTAGCCATAATTTTCCAATCCTCCTTAGATACAGGGATAGTACCAGAGGACCGGAAAATTGGAAATGTTACATCCTTGTTCAATAAAGGGTGCAAGGATAAATTTAGCAACTATAGGCCACTCAGTCAGTTTAACCTCGGTGGTGAGAAAACTTTTAGAAATAGTAATTTGGGACAAAATTAACAGTCACTTGGTCAAGTGTGGATTAATTAAGGAAAGCTAGCATGGATTTGTTAAAGGCAAATTGTGTTTAGTTAACAGTTTTTTGATGAGGTCACAGAGAACGTTGATGAGGGTAATTGGGACAAAATTAACAGTCACTTGGTCAAGTGTGGATTAATTAAGGAAAGCTAGCATGGATTTGTTAAAGGCAAATTGTGTTTAGTTAACAGTTTTTTGATGAGGTAACAGAGAAAGTTGATATGGGTAATGCAGTAGGTGTGGTGTACATGGACTTCCAAAAGGCATTTGATAAAGTGCCACATAATAGGCTTGTCAGCAAAGTTGAAGCCCATGAAATAAAAGGGACAGTGGCAGCATGGATATGAAGTCGGCTGAGTGACAAGAAACAGAGAGTAGTGGTGAACAGTTGATTTTCAGAGTGGAGAAAGTTATACAGTTGGGTTTCCCAGAGGTCAGTACTAGGACCACTGCTTTGCTTGATTTATATTAATGACCTAGACTTGAGTGTACAGGGCACAGTTTCAAAATCTGCAGATGACACAAAACTTGTAAGTATTGTGAACTGTGAGGAGGATAGTGATGGACTTCAAGAGGATATGGACAGGCTGGTGGAATAGGCAAACATGAAATTGAACGCAGAGGAATGTGAAGTGATGCATTTTGGTTGGAAGAATGAGCAGAGGTAATATAAACTAAAGGGTACAATTCTAAAGGGGGTGCAGGAACAGAGGGACCTGGTATTGTATGTGCACAAGTCATTGAAGGTGGCAGGGCAGGTTCTGAAAATGATTAATAAGGCATACGAGATCCTGGGCTTAATAAAAAGAGGCATAGAGTACAGAAGCGGCACAGTGGCGCAGTGGTTAGCACCGCAGCCTCACAGCTCCAGCGACCCGGGTTCGATTCTGGGTACTGCCTGTGCGGAGTTTGCAAGTTCTCCCTGTGACCGCGTGGGTTTTCGCCGGGTGCTCCGGTTTCCTCCCACAGCCAAAAGACTTGCAGGTGATAGATTGGCCATTGTAAATTGCCCCTTGTGTAGGTAGGGAATATGGGATTACTGTAGGGTTAGTATAAATGGGTGGTTCTTGGTTGGCACAGACTCAGTGGGCCGAAGGGCCTGTTTCAGTGCTGTATCTCTAAATAAAAAAAATAAAGAAGCAAGGAAGTTATATAGAACCTTTATAAAATACTGGTTCGACCTCAACTGGAGTATTGTATCCAATTCTGGACACCACACTTTAGCAAGGATGTGAAGGCATTAAAGAGGGTGCTTAAAAGATTTCCGAGAACGTTTCCAGGGACGAGGGACTTCACGTATGTGGATAGATAGGAGAAGTTGGGGTTGTTCTCTTTTGAGAGGAGTAGGTTGAGAAAAAATTTGATAAAGTCATTCAAAATCATGAGGGGACTAGACAGAATAGATAGAGAGATACTTTTCTCATTGGCAGAAGGGTTGAGAACCAGAGGACACCAGTATGAGGTGGCAAAAGAACCAATGGTGACATGAGGACAAACTTTTTTATGCGGTGAGTGGTTAGGATCTAGAATGCATTGCTTGACAGCAAGTTAGAGGCAGATTCAATCATGGCTTTCAAATGGTACTTGGATAAGGACCTGAAGAGAAAAAAAATCAATGGCTTGGAGGAAAGGCAAGGGAGTGGGACTAGCCTAGCTGCTCTTACAGAGAGCTGGCATGGACACAAAGGGCTGAATGGCCTCCTCTGTGCCACAGTCATTCTATGATTCCATGCCTCATTCCCCACTATAATATGCAGCAGTGGAGTCCTCACTGGCCTGCTCAATGAGTAATTCTTTTGATCCATTGTCTATCTCTTGCTTCGAATACATGTGGCTTGAGCCGACCCAAGTGCTGCTCATTAATGTACCTGTCTTTCGGAAAAACTGGTCTATCATCCAGGTATGTCAGCTGGTGCAGGCGCACAGTCAACACCTTCCTGTAGTTAGAGATTTTCTTGACGACCTCATTCCCCATCAGGTTCAACACATGCTGTGAAAAGCAGAGTGAAAAACATGCTTTATAGAAGGCATCAGGCAGGACGCCAGGCTGTGCAGTGTCTCACTACTTCTATCACACTAAAAACAATGAATGCAGACAATGGCCAGAGAATAAATCACCACCCAGAGATTTTCGTGAGGTCATTAAACAACTTCAACATTCTATCACAAACCTTCTATCATTTCTTCGGATGCACAAGACCAAACTACGGATAAGTTCAGTGTTTTGAAAATATATCTATTGAAGATGTACAATCTCCCGGGCACAGCTCATGGTAAATCAGACATAGTTTCCTCTTTTACCAGTCCGCTGCCTTCATTTTGCAGCTGCTGCTGCTCAGATTCTGTCCAATTCGACTCCCAACTCTTTCCTTTCTCCTCTGCCAATCCTCCCTGCACCTTTGTGCTTTTTTGTTTCTTTTGCCCTCTCTCCTTTTGCAGTTCATGATGTGGCAGGGAAGGTATGGGCCACATTTTCTGGTGACCAGTGCAGAGAATTCTGACTTGCTGGGCTCAGCAGCTCTCTTCTCCCCCTGCCCGTCCATCTTGCTTTCTACTCTTCACCTATCCCATAAATTATTTTCTGCTCCAAGTCCAGTACATCCATTCACCTCAGTTTTCACAGACCTACATTGGCAACACATCGGTTTAAAAATTCTCATCCTGATGTTCAAACCACTCCATGATGTGGTCCTTCCCTATTTCTTGTAACCTCCTCCAGCCCTACCTCGCACAAGTCATACCTAGCATAAAGGAAGGTGGTTGTGGTTGCTCAAGGCCAATCATCTCAGTCCCAGGACATCACTGCAGGAGTTCCTCATTACAGTGACCTAGGCCCAATCGTCTTCAGCTGCTTCATCAATAACCTTCCTTTAACAGAAAGTCAGAAGTGGTGATGTATGCTGACGATTGCACAGTGTTCAATACCATTCGCAACTCCTCAGATACTGAAGTAGTCTGTGCCCATATACAGCAAGACCTGGACAACACTGAGGCTTAGTCTTATAAAAGGCAAGTGACACTTGTTGCACACAAGTGTCAGGCAATGACCATCTTGAACAAAAGAGAATCTAACCAACTGCCCTCAACATTCAACAGCATTACCTTCACTGAATCCACCCCCATCAACATCCTAGGGGTCACCATTGACCAGAAACTTAACTGGACCAACCATTTAAATACTGTGGTTATAAGAGCAGTTCAGAGGCTGGGAATTCTGTAGCGAGTAACTCACCTCCTGACTCCCAAAGCGTGCCCACCATCTGCAAGGCACAAGTCAGGAGTGTGATGGAATACTCTCCACTTGCCTGGATGAGTGCAGCTCCAACAATACTCAAGAAGCTCAACACCATCCAAGGTGTAGCAGCCCACTTGATCGGCACCCCTGTCCACCACCTTCAACATTCACTCCCTCCACAACCAGTGCACAGTGGCAGCAATGACTGCCACCTACAAGATGCACTGCAGTAACTTGCCCAGGCTTCTTTCACAGCAAGTTCCAAACTGCGACCTCTACCACTTACAAGTACAGGGCAACAGATGCATGGGAACACTACCACCTAGAAGTTCCCCTCCAAGTCACATCCTATCCTGACATGGAACTATATCACCGTTCCTTCACTGTCGCTGGGTCAAAATCCTGGAACTCCCTTCCTAACAGAATTGTGGGTGAACCTACCCCTCAGGGACTGCAGCGGTTCAAGAAGGTGGCTCACCACAACTTTCTCAAGGGCAATTAGGGATGGGCAATAAATGCTGGCCTTGCCAGTGACATTCACATCATAAGAATGAATTTTAAAAAGCCAGAGATATCTGCCCTCCTTTGGTCTTTTGAGTATCTGTGATTTTTACCATTGGTGGCTATGCCTTCAGTTGCAGAGATCCTAAGTTCTGGAATTTCCTTGCTAAACTTCTCGACCTCGCTGTCCTCTGTTAAGACAATCCTTAAAAACTGACCAAACTTTTAGTCATCTGCCCAAATATCTCCTTACATGCTCAGTGTCACATTTTGTTCGATAACACTGCTGTGAAACGTGTTGGAACATTTTACTAGGTTAAAGGCATGATATAAAGTCCAGTTGTTGTTGTTGTATCAGCTCCCCAACCTGTTCCCCTGGATATTTCCTAGCATCAGTTCCTCCCTCCTCATTAGCCCCACCCTCTCTCCTTTGCCCATTTCTTGCTGCACATTCTCCTGCTGCTAACAAATGGAAGGGACTCAAGAAATCATGAAAAGAAATTTGAAGAAAATAATCTAGCAAAAAAGAGTCTCCAAGCAGAAAGCATTTGATTAACAATAACAACTTGTATTGATATAGTGCCTTTAACGTCCCAAGGTGCTCCGCAGAGGCATTATAAAACGAATATGACACCAAGTCACAGATGACCAGAAACGTGATCAAAGACACAAGTTTGAAGGAACATCTTAAAAAAGGATAGTGAGGTAGAGAGGCAGAGAGGTTTAAGGAGGGAATTCCTGAGCTAAGGGCCAAGGTAGCTGAAGGCTCAGCCACCAATGTTGAAATTGGGGACGCTCAAGTGGCCAGAATTAGAGGAGCATAGGTATCTCGGAGGGTTGCAGGGCTGAAGAAGATTACAGATTACAGAGACAGGAAGAGGAAGGGATTTGAAAACAAGAGTGAGAATTTAAAAATTGATGTGTTGCTTAACCAGGAGCCAGTGCAGGTCAGCACGCATGGGAGGGGTGGGGGGGCGCATGCAATTGGACATGGTGCGAGTTAGGACACGGGCAGCAGAATTTTGGATGACCCCAGGTTTATGGAGGGTTTTTATATGGGAGGCTGGCTAAGAGTAAATTGGAAAAGTCAAGTCTAGAGGTAACAAAGGCATGGATGAGGGTTTCAGCAGCATATGAGCTGAGGCAGAGGTGGTGTGGGGCAATGTCAGGGAGGTGGAAATAGGTAGTGTTTGTGATGGTGTGAATATCTGGTTGGAAGCTCTTCTTTCAGTCAAATATGAAACCAAGGTTGCGAACAGTCTGGTTTAGTCTCAGACAGTTGTCAGGTTGAGGGATGCAGTCAGTAGCTAGGGACCAAACACAATGGCTTCTTCCCAATATTTAATTGGAGGAAATTTCTTCTCATCTGGTACTGGATGTCAGACAAACAGTCTTTTAACTTAGCAACAGTAGAGGAACTGAGAGGGTGGTGGTGAGGTAGAGCTGGGTGTTGTCAGCGTACATGTGAAAAATAATGCTGTGCTTTCAGATGATGTCGCCGAGGGGCAGCATGTAGATGAAAAATAGCAGGGGGTCAAGGATAGATCCTTGTGGGACACCAGAGGTAACAGTGCGGGAGCACCAGGAGAACCATGGCAGGTGGTTCTATGGTTATGATTAGATAGGTAAGAATGGACCCAGGAAAGTGCAGTCCCACCCAGCTGGATGCAGGTGAGGGGCAAGGTAGGGGGATAGTGCAATCAACCATGTCAAAGGCTGCAAATAGGTCAAGAAGGAGGAGGAGGGATAGTTTATCTTTGTTACAGTCAAATTGGATGTCATTTGTGACTTTGATAACAGCCATTTCGGTACTGTGCTAGAGTGGAAAGCCAACAGGATGGATTCAAACATGGGGCTGAATCGTATGAGTGCGCTGCGGATGCGCCATTCCTGAGCCCCCGCGATGTTACATGCGGGGGCTCATTTAAATAGAGAAGGCGGAGTGGCCTCCCCTGATGATGTAGAGGGGGCGGCCTCCGCGTCCCCGGCAATGGCGTCCGGGGCCATTTTTACAGGGCTTTAAGCCCTTACAGATAAGTTTAATTTTTAAAGGGTACATATGAACGATTTTTAATACATCTAAAAATAAGTGATGGAGGCCCATCCCCAACCCTGCCAATGGCCATTTCAGGTAATGAAATGACCATCAGTTGAGTGGTCAAATACCTGAACTTCCCCCCCACAACCTTCAATCTGTTGTCCTTCAACCCTTCCCACCATCCCCACATCCAATAAAAATTAATTTCCCTGCTCCTCCACCCCTCCCGCCCTGAAAATTTTATTCCTCCCCCTTCCCACCAGGTTCTCACCCAGAACTCCAAACAGAGTTCCAAAGGCACGCGGAGCACGAACGGCAGCCATAATATTGGAGTGGGATGGCTGCCGCCTGCAAGTAAGTTGATTTAAATAAGTGAAATGTTTATCTACATATGCTAATGAAGGGCCCTCTGCCACGTGGGGGTGGGAGGGGGGACGGCACCGAGGTCCCGCTGCCGCCGGTAATATGTGGCGGGCCCTTCTCGACATTTCAGGTCGAGGCAGGCCTCTCCCCGCAGCATTTTACCGGCCCACGCGCAGCGACCCATGGCGTCGAGAGGCCAGTAAAATTCAGCCCATGGAGTTCCAGGAAGGATGGGCACAGATTTAGGAGGCGACACCATGTTCAAGGTCTTGGGAGGAAAAGGAGGTTGGCAATGGAGCGTTAGTTTGCAAGTATGGTGGGGTCAAGGTGTTTTTTGAGGAGAGAGGTGATGATAGCAGATTTAAAAGAGATGGAGATGGAGACAGTACATGAGGAGAGAGAACCATTAACAATATCAGCTAACATGGGATCCAGGAAGCGAAGTTGGGGAGGGAACGGTAGTTTAAAGCGAATCGGGCCGAGAGAGCAGGGAGCGGGCCTCATGAACAATATGAGCTCGGAAACGGCATGAGAGGTAATCGGAGAGAAAGTAGAGAAAGAAAAAAGTTCAGGGGAGCTTTAGAGGAAGTTTGGCCTGGTGGCTGGGGGACGGGAGGGATGCGGTAGAGGCAGCTGATTGGATGGTCTCAATTTTAGTGGCAAAGAAGTCCACAAGCTCGTTGCACTTGTTGTTGGAGGTGAGGGTGGAGGAGACGGGGAGAGGGGTTTAAGAAGACAGTTTGTAGTACAGAAAAGAAACCAGAGACTACCTTTGCATTCCAGGATAATCCTGGAATAGTGAGAAGTGCTTGGAGGTGAGAACAGGACCCAATAGTGCTTTATGTGATTCAGTCAGATCTGATGGTGAATGGCTAAACCAGTTATCTGCCACATCCATTCAAGTCTGCATCCCTTTGGACTGAAGGGAGCGGAGATGAGGGTTGTACCAGGTGGAACAGCCGAGTGAGAGAAAGTAATGGTCTTAGTGGGGAGAAGAGCATCAAAGGTGGAGGTGAGGTTATGGTTGAGCATATCGGTAGTTGCAGAAATGTTGTGGTGAATGGAAGCCCAAAGGCTAGACAGTTTGGAGTTTGAAAGTGCACTTTTGAAGTGAAATGGGAGAAAGTTGTTTCCAGGGGCAGACACAAAGAAGTATGGTTTGGAAGTGAAAGTGGGATATGGGTGGAGAGCAAGGCACTCTCTAATTTTTTTTGCTGTGCACTGTCTATTAATTTAAGTGCGCGACACTTTAAATTTTTTTTTGTGCACTAGCGAATGCGCAGTACCCTAACGGACATGACTTGCACGTGGCTACATTCGGATTGCTGCTCAGCCGCCTGCCCTAGAGGCAACATTGGAGAACAGTGATTCAAGGAAGTGATGAGAAATGGCCTAATCTGTGACGGAGACTATGGAAGCAGTGAGGCAAGGTCAAGGGAGTGATCGCGAATATGTGTTGGAAAGTTTACACAAAGGGAGAGATTACGGGAGGATAGGAGGGCTCAGAGCAGAGAGAACATGATGATTTGGGATGGAGGTAGAAATCACTGAGGATGAGAAGTGGCTCGGTGTAGAGGCTGAGAGAGGAAAGCAGTGAAGATAGCTGGATAAGAAAACTGGCACGGTACTTGGGTGTGTGGTAGAGAAACAGGATTTTAAATGAGAGGTGAGGGGGTGGAACAAGGTAAAATGCTTAGAGGAGGAGAAAGTGCCAGATGAGATGGAGGACAGACCAAGGTGGGATTTGGTGATCAGAACCTTACAGCTGCTGCGATGGTCTGGGCGAGATAAGTAATGGGAGGTATCACCAGGCAGGAAGGTTTCAGTTAGGGAGAAGATGAAATCACCCCATCAGTCAGGTTTCCGTCAAGACCATGATGTCGATGCAATCATCCAGAATAAGCTCATGGATTGCAAGGGCTTTGTTCATGACTGAACAGACATTCTGAACATAAGAAATAGGAGCAGGAGTAAGGCATAGGACCCTTTGAGCCTGCTCCGCCATTCAATATCATTGCTGATCTGAGCTTGGCCTTGATTCCAGGTTCCTGCATGTTCCCCATAACTCTCAACTCCCCAATAGTTCAAGAATCTGTCTAGCTCAGCTTCAAGTATATTCAATGACTCAGCCTCCACAGTTCTCTGGGGTACAGAATTCCAAAAATTCACAACCCTCTGAGAGAAGAAATTCCTTCTCATCTCAGTCTTAAATGGACAACCCTTATTCTGAAACTATACCCACTAGTTCTATATTCCTCCATGAGGGGAAACATCCTCTCAGCATGCACCCTGTCAATACCCTCAGAATCTTATATGTTTCAATAAGATCGTCTTTCATTCTTTTAAATTCCAGTGAGTATCGGCCCAATCTGCTCAACCTTTCCTCATTAAAAACCCCTTCATCTCAGTAATCAACCTCATGAATCGTCTCTGAACTTCCTCCAATGCAAATATATCCCTCCTTAAATAGGGAAATCAAAACTGTCACAGTACTCTTGATGCAGTCTCAACAACGTCCCGCATAGCTGCAGCAAGACTTCCCTACTTTTATACTCCATGCCGCTTGCAATAAAGACCAACATTCCATTTGCCATCCTAATTGCTTGCTGTACCTGCATGCTAACTTCTTGTGCTTCATGTACGAGGACACCCAGGTCCTTCTGTACTGCAAAATTCTGTAATCCCTCTCCATTTAAATAATATTTTGCTTTTCTATTCTTCTTACCAAAGTGGATAACCTTATATTTTCCCACATTATACTGCATCTGCCAAATTTTTGCCCACTCACTTAACCTATCTACATCCCTTTGCAGACTCTTTGGGCTGGATTTTCACATCGGGGACAGGAGACAGGAGTCAGGACTTTTTCCGGATCCCGAACCCTACCCCATGGAGGGAAACGGTCATTGACCTGGGATTTTCACAGAGGCATTCTCTTAATTGGCATGGAGACAGGTTCCCTGCACAATTAAGGGTGGCGAACATGCTACTGAAGTTGGAGGGTCAATCAGAGGCCTTCCAGCATGAGAGCAGCAGTAGCTGGCAATGGATGGTAAATAACTAAATGGGCACTTCAACATGGATCTGCTCTGTCACCAACTTTTTTTAAAAAGTTTAAATAAAATACAGAAAAAAGCAGCCAGACCACTGTGGAGTGGAATCTCTCTACAGGGCGGCCTTTGGCTGCACCTGCACCCAGGAAGGCATGGAGGGCAGCTAGGCCTGTGTGACGTGCTGGCTCCCCGCAGCTTGCTGACCACCTCCAGGCAGTTAAACCAACTCCCGTTGGATCGGAAAACTGGAGGCCGACTGAAAAATTCCAGCGGGCCTCCTTTAAGTGTGCTTAACAAGGCTCTTGATAAGGCTAATTGGTGGCTGCCTCAGGTAACCCTGCCTGCCCTGATCCTGCCTTCTCCAAAATGGCCGGTGCTGGGTATAGTATCGGGAAACTGACATACCGGCCAGCAACGGTATTTTCGGGCCCCATCTGCCTCCCTTTCCAACTACTGTGTCCTCCTCACGACTTATTTCCTCATCTATCTTCGTATTGTCAGCAAATTTGGCTACAATAAACGTGGCTCCTTTATCCAAGTCATTAATATAGTTTCTAAATAGTTGACGTCCCAGCACTAATCACTGTGGCACCCCACTAGTTACAGTTTGCCGACCTGAATATGACCCATTTATCCTGAATCTCTGTTTCCTGTTAGTTAGCCAATCCTCTATCCATGCGAATATATTATCCCCAAACACAATGAGCTCTTATCTCAAAGAACAAAGAACAGTACAGCACAGGAACAGGCCATTCGGCCCTTCAAGCCTGCGCTGATCTTGATGCCTGCCTGAACTAAAACCTTCTGCACTTCCGGGGACCATATCCCTCTATTCACATCCTATTCATGTATTTGTCAAGATGCCTCTTAAACGTCGCTATCGTACCTGCTTCCACCACCTCCCCCGGCAGCAAGTTCCAGGCACTCACCACCCTCTGTGTAAAGAACTTGCCTCGCACATCTCCTCTCATGTCGCCCCTGCACCTCCGTCGTTCCAGTGAAAACAATCCGAGTTTATCCAACCTCTCTTCATAGCTAATGCCCTCCAGACCAGGCAACATCCTGGTAAACCTCTTCTGTACCCTCTCCAAAACCTCCACATCCTTCTGGTAGTGTGGCGACCAGAATTGCACGCAATATTCTAAGTGTGGCCTAACTAAAGTTCTGTACAGCTGCAACATGACTTGCCAATTTTTATACTCTATGCCCCGACCGATGAAGGCAAGCATGCCGTATGCCTTCTTGACGACCTTATCCACCTGCGTTGCCACTTTCAGTGACCTGTGGACCTGTACGCCCAGATCTCTCTGTCTGTCAATACTCCTAAAGGTTCTGCCATTTACTGTATACTTCCCACCTGCATTAGACCTTCCAAAATGCATTACCTCACATTTGTCCGGATTAAACTCCATCTGCCATTTCTCCGCCCAAGTCTCCAACTGATCTATATCCTGCTGTATCCTCTAACAATCCTCATCACTATCCGCAACTCCACCAACCTTTGTGTCATCCGCAAACTTACTAATCAGACCAGCTATATTTTCCTCCAAATCATTTATATATACTACAAACAGCAAAGGTCCCAGCACTGATCCCTGCAGAACACCACTAGTCACATCCCTACATTCAGAAAAGCACCCTTCCACTGCTACCCTCTGTCTTCTATGACTGAGCCAGTTCTGTATCCATCTTGCCAGCTCACCTCTGATCCCATGTGACTTCACCTTTTGTACCAGTCTGCCATGAGGGACCTTGTCAAAGGCTTTACTGAAGTCGATATAGATAACATCCACTGCCCTTCCTTCATCAATCATCTTTGTCACTTCCTCAAAAAACTCAAGCAAATTAGTGAGACACGACCTCCCCTTCACAAAACCATGCTGCCTCTCGCTAATATAAGTTCGTTTGTTTCCAAATGGGAGTAAATCCTGTCCCGAAGAATCCTCTCCAATAATTTCCCTACCACTGACGCAAGGCTCACCGGCCTATAATTTCCTGGATTATCCTTGCTACCCTTCTTAAACAAAGAACAACATTGGCTATTCTCCAGTCCTCTGGGACCACACCTGTAGCCAATGAGGATGCAAAGATTTCTGTCAAGGCCCCAGCAATTTCTTCCCTTGCCTCCCTCAGTATTCTGGGGTAGATCCCATCAGGCCCTGGGGACTTATCTACCTTAATGCTTTGCAAGACACCCAACACCTCCTCCTTTTCGATAATGAGATGACTGAGACTATCTACACTCCCTTCCCGAGGCTCATCATCCACCAAGTCCTTCTCTTTCCTTAATCCTGTTTGCCAATGACTTTTCATGACCCCTTTTAGCCCTCCTAACTCCTTGCTTAAGTCCCTTCCGACTGTCTTTATATTCCTCAAGGGATTCGTCTGTTCCTAGCCTTCCAGCCCTTACGAATGCTTCTTTTTTCTTTTTGACTTGGCTCACAATATCCCGCGTTATCCAAGGTTCCCGAAACTTCCCAAACTTATCCTTCTTCCTCACAGGAACATGCTGGTCCTGGATTCTAATCAACTGACTTTTGAAAGACTCCCACATGTCAGATGTTGACTTACCCTCAAACAGCCGCCCCCAATCTAAATTCTTCAGTTCCTGCCTAATATTGTTATAATTCGGCTTCCCCCAATTTAGCACCTTCACCCGAGGACTACTCTTATCCTTATCCACAAGTACCTTAAAACTTATGGAATTATGGTCACTGCTCCCGAAATGCTCCCCCACTGAAACTTCGACCACCTGGCCGGGCTCATTCCCCAATACCAGGTCCAGTACGGCCCCATCCCTAGTTGGACTATCTATGTATTGTTTCAAGAAGCCCTCCTGGATGCTCCTTACAAATTCTGCCCCATCCAAGCCCCTAGCACTAAGTGAGTCCCAGTCAATATAGGGGAAGTTAAAATCACCCACTACTACAACCCTGTTACCTTTACATCTTTCCAAAATCTGTCTACATATCTGCTCCTCTACCTCCCGCTGGCTGTTGGGAGGCCTGTAGAAAACCCCCAACATCATGACTGCACCCTTCCTATTCCTGAGCTCCATCCATATTGCCTCGCTGCACGACCCCTCCGAGGTGTCCTCCTGCAGTACACCTGTGATATTCTCCTTAACAAGTAATGCAACTCCCCCACCCCTTTTACATCCCCCTCTATCCCGCCTGAAGCTTCTAAATCCTGGAACATTTAGCTGCCAATCTTGTCCTTCCCTCAACCAAGTTTCTGTAATAGCAACAACATCATAGTTCCAAGTACTAATCCAAGCTCTAAGTTCATCTGCCCTACCTGTTATACTTCTTGCATTGAAACAAATGCACTTCAGACCACCAGTCCCGCTGTGCTCCGCAACATCTCCCTGCCTGCTCTTCCTCTTAGTCTTACTGGCCTTATTTACTAGTTCCCCCTCATTTATTTCACTTGCTGTCCTACTGCTCTGGTTCCCACCCCCCTGCCACACTAGTTTAAACCCTCCCGAGTGACGCTAGCAAACCTCGCAGCCAGGATATTTGTGCCCCTCCAGTTTAGATGCAACCCGTCCTTCTTGTACAGGTCCCATCTGTCCCTGAACCGATCCCAATGGTCCACATATCTGAAACCCTCCCTTCTACACCAGCTGTTCAGCCACGTGTTTAGCTGCACTATCTTCTTATTTCTAGCCTCACTGGCACGTGGCACAGGGAGTAATCCCGAGATTACAAGCCTCGCGGTCCTGTCTTTTAACTTTCTGCCTAACTCCCTAAACTCCCCCTGCAGGACCTCGTCACTCTTCCTGCCTATGTCGTTGGAACCAATGTGTACCACAACCTCTGGCTGTTCACCCTCCCCCTTCAGAATGCCCCCTGTCTGTTCAGAGATATCCTTGAACCTGGCACCAGGGAGGCAACATACCATCCTCTCGAGTCTCTTTCACGTCTACAGAAGCGCCTATCTGTGCCCCTGACTACAGAGTCCCCTATAACTATTGCTCTTCTGCGCTTTGTCCCTCCCTGCTGAACAACAGTGCCAGCCGTGGTGCCACTGCTCTGGCTGCTGCTGTTTTCCCCTGATAGGCCATCCCCCCCAACAGTATCCAATACGGTATACTTGTTAGAGAGGGGAATAGCCACAGGGGATTCCTGCACTGACTGACTACCCCTTCTAGCGGTCACCCATCTATCTGCCTGCACCTTGGGTGTAACCACTTCTCTAAAACTCCTGTCTATGATGCTTTCTGCTGCCTGCATGCTCCTAAGTGCATCCAGTTGCCGCTCCAACCGATCCATGCGGTCTGTGAGGAGCTGCAGGAACCTCTTATGTGGCACCTTATCGAATGCCTTTTGGAAATCAATCTTTGTCTGTGTAAGAGCCAGAGCTCCACACCCCAACGAGTATCAACAACCCTGGCAGAAGATGCTGTTTCAAACAAAGAGCTGGTCACATGACTTACCTACTGGCCAGACTGGGAACTATTTGAATTGTACCTCACAGAAAGGTTTGGGGCAGACTGCAATTTGAAGACAAAAGAGAAGGAAGGTCTCTCTCTGTTCTCTCTCTTAAGCAAAGTCCCAGGGACCCACGGAAGCAGCTTAAGCCTCAAGACAAAGGACCTCTTCAGCGTTCTGGTACCAGAGAGGCAAGTTTGAAAGTGTGCACTGGGCCCAGCGAGAACTGCCAGACCTCAACTCCAATCAAGGATTTTGCATCCAAACCGAAAGACAGGAACTGAATTCTATTTATTGCCAACCCTACTTAAACTTTAATTCTTTCTCCAACTCTGTATCTATTTATGCGTGTGTTTATCTCTTATAGATGCTAGTGTGGTTGTGTCGCGTACTTTAGTAATTTTAACCGAGTTAGAGTGGTAAGGCTAATAAACCTACATCTTTCTTGTTTAAACTGAAGAAAACCTGTCCTGGGTGGTTCCTTGGCAATTACAATTAGAGTGCAGTGAGCAAGGATTCACTGAGGTGGGTATGGCCAAACAAGGAAAGGGGCAAGAGGGGAGCCTGAGACCCTTTCCTCAACCAGTCATAATGTTTGTCAAAAACAATTTCCTTTTCATAAAACCATGTTGACTCTGCTTGATTGTATTATGATTTTCTAAATGTCCTGCTAATACTTCCTTAATAATGGATTCTAGTATTTTCCCAATGACAAACGTCAAGCTAACTAGCCTATAGTTTCCTGCTTTCTGTCTCCCTCATTTCTTGAATAGTGGTGTTACATTTGCGGTTTTCCAATCAGCTGGGACCTTTGCAGAATCTAGGGAATTTTGGAAGAATACAACTAATGCATCCACTCCCTCTGCAGTCACTTCTTTTAAGACCCTAGGATGTAGGTTATCAGGTCCTGGGGACTTCCTAGTACTTTTTCTCTAGTGATAATGATTGTTGTAAGTTCCTGTCCCCCTTTTGCCCCTTGATTTTCTATTATTATTGGGAGGTTTTTAGTGTCTTTTTCCATGAAGACATATATAAAATATTTGTTTACAGTCTCTGCTATTTCCTTGTTTCCCATTATTAATTTTCCAGTTCCTTCACGTCACTGGGCCAAAATCCTGGAACTACCTTCCTAACAGCACTGTGGGTATACCTACCCCACGTGGACTGTAGCAGTTCAAGAAGGTGACTCACCACCACCTTTTCGAGGGCAATTAGGGATGGGCAATAAATGCTGTCCTAGCCAGCGACATCCACATTCCACAACTGAATTTTTAAAAAGTTTCATCCTCTAAGGGACCAACATTTACTTTTATTCTCTTCCTTATTACACACTTTATAAGCTCTTACTGTCTATTTTTATATTTCTTGCTAATTTGCTCCCATATTCTAATTTCTCCCCTTTTTTAAGTCATCCTTTCCTGGTTTCTAAAATTTACAGAATCTTCTGGCCTACCACTAACCCAAGCCACATTGTGTGCCTTTTCTTTCAATTTGACACCATTCTCAACTTCCTTAGTCTATCACATATGTCCCATCCTCCTGGGAGAATCTTTCTCCCTCAATGGAATACATCTTTGTTGAGAATTTTGAAATATCTCCTTAAATATCTGCCACTGCTTATCGAGCATCTTATCTTTCAATCTATTTTCCCAGTCCACATTACCCAACTCTGTCTTCATACTTTTGTAATTCCATTTACTTAATTTTAAGATACTACTATCAGGCCCAAGTTTCTAACCCGCAAACTGAAAGTGAAATTCTATCATGTTATGATCACTCTTCCCTAGAGGATCCTTTACTATGAGATCATTAATTAATCCTGTCTCATGACACATTATCATATCTAAAATAACCTGTTCCCTGGTTGGTTCCACAACGTATAGTTCTACGCAACTGTCCCGAATAACCTCTACGAACTCATCCTCAAGGCTACCTTTGCCAATTTGATTTGTCCAATCTATATGAAGATTAAAATCACCCACAATTATTGCAGTACCGTTCTTACAAGCGGCCTTTATTTCTTGATTTTTACTCTGTCCTGCAGTGTAGCTACTGATGGGGGGCCAACAGATAACTCCTACCAGTGACTTTACTTCTCATCTCCACTCAAACTGATTTTACATCTTGACCTTCCGAGCCAAGATCATTTCTAACTACTGTCCTGATTTTCTGCTTTATTAACAGAGCTACCCCACCTCCTGTTCCTTTCTGCCTATCCTTCTGAAATGTCAAGTGCCTCTGAATTTTCAGTTCCCTTGCACCTTGGTCACCTTGCAACTACATCACTGTAATGGCTATCAGATCATACCCATTTATTTCTATTTTGGAGGGAGATATGAAAGAGAGCAATGATAACTGATCCCCGGAACTGTCTACAGAGTCAGCACTGGGAGGGGCGAATTGGACAGGGAGGAGATTGGCAAGATTAGCCCCCAACTGGCATGTTGGATAGGAAGGTCAGCAAGAGAGTAGCCTGGGGCAGCTGGGGTTGCTGCTCGTAATGAGGCAGCAACGAGTCCCCTTCAGCGGATGTCAGGAGAGGTACAAAAGGGTGCTGTTGGTTTATCTAAGAGGGAGTCAAGCCTTGGACAGCAGCAACAGAGTAGGAAGGTTGAGGAGTACTGAAGGGTTAGGGGAGGGATTTGGGAGGGCAGAGTACCTGACAGGGGAGAAATAAAAAAAGACATGACAATAAGACAGCAGGGTTTAGGAGGGGTAAAGAGAAAATAAGTAAAAAGGGGGAGCAACAAAAGTGAAATGGAAGTGATGGGCTTGGGTCTGGAGCGGCAAACAAAATGCACACATGAATGGACACAGGGAAAACTCAAGTTACATAGGCCCGGTTACATAGCAATTATTAGGATGCACATACCCCTTGTAGTAAATGGGGAATAGAGAGGAGACAATAGGAGCAAGTGCAGAGTTAAAGTCAAAAGTCCTGTGGTGGAATAAAATTAACATAGGTAGGGTGTATTTAGCATGGAGCTTCGACAAACTGTTAATGGGAAATTAAGGGACGAAAGCAAGCTACCGCCTAATGTCACACTGGTCTGAAAGTACCTGATCTTGTCAGATCTCAGAAATTAAGCAGACAGGCCTGGTGAGTACTCGCTTGGGAGGCTGCCTGGAAGTCACAGGTGAGGGAGGTTTTTCTTGCGAGCTGGGTGTGCTCACTGATCTGCACTACTTCCATTTGGCAGTCTTTTTGTTGATCGCTCAGTCACACTCACTCACTCTTGTTCTCTCCTCATCTTATTTCCTTGCAGCAGCAAATGGCCATGGGCTGCTTTTATCCATGTGTGGAAAGGCCGACATCTTCTGTCTCAATTAAGCAAAGGTGATTCGAATTGTAGTCTGGGCTTGAGCCTTTGAGAAGGGAGAGAGGGAAGGGAGGTGGGAAGGAGGGAAAGAAGGAGGGAAGGAAGGAGGAACTGCCAATTTGCACACAGCAAGATCCCACAAACAGCGATGTGATAACAACTAGCTGATCTTTTTTGATATTGATTGCGGGAGAAACATTGGCCAGGGCACCAGGAATAAGTGCCCTGTTCTATTTTTAAAAAGCGCTATGGGATATTTTTCGCCCACTTGACAAAACAGACAGGGCCCTCAGCTTAACGTCTCATCCAAAAGACAGCACCTCTAACAGTGCAGCATTCCCTGGAGTGTCAGCCTTGACTTTTGTACTCAAGTTCCGGAGTGGGACTTGAACCTTGAGGCTCAGAGGTGAGAGTACTACCCACTGAGCCATAGCTGACACACAAATGGATGCTCCCTAATTATTTGTACTTCGGTACATAATGGAGCAGTACTTTTGCAGGAGTGAGAAGGAATGGTGACGTTAATGAAGTTTTGAAGATTAAAACAAGGGGAGGGCCATGAATGTTAGGTCTTGTAGTTTGTCTGGGTGAGGCTGAAGACCAAGAGAGGAAGAGAGTAAAGTGGGAAATGGGAGAAAAAGAAAATACAAGCTAACAAACAGAATGAGCGACAGGCTTACAAGTCTTTAAGTGAAGAGAAAGATAATTGGCAAGGCCTATACTAATACTAGATTATTAGGAAAATAATTTAAGGATGACATTTTTTGACCAGTGTTTGAAGTTCGATAGATGAAGAACTCAGCCCCAGGACATCACAAGAGTTCCTCAAGACCGTGTTCTAGGCCCAACCATCTTTAGATGCTTCGTCAATGACTTTCCCTCCATCATAAGTTCAGAAGTGGGGACGTTCACTGATGATTACAGTGTTCAGTTCCATCCGCAAGTCATCAGATGGTGAGGCAGTTCATGCCCGCATGCAGCAAGACTCGAACAACATTTAGGCTTGGGCTGATAAGTGACAAGTAACATTTGCACCGCACAACTATGAGGCAATGACCATCTCCAACAAGAGAGTCTAACCACCTCCTCATGACATCCAATGGTATTGCCATCGCTGAATCCCCGACCATCAACAACCTAGGGGTCACCATCGATCAGAAACTTAACTGGATGAGCCACATAAATACTCGACTACATCAGGTCAGAGATTGGGTATTCTGCAGCAAGCAACACACCTCCTGACTCCCAGAGTCTATCATCTACATGGCAAAAGTTAGGAGCGTGATGGAATACACACATGCCTGGATAAGTGCAGCCCCAACAACACTCAAAATGCTTGTCATCGCCCAGCACAAAGCAACCTGCTTGATTGGAAGCCCATCCACCACCTTAAACATTCACTTCCTCCATCATAGATGCACTGCAACAACTTGATAAGGCTCCTTTAACAGCATCTTCCAAACCCATGGCCTTGACCACCAGAAGGACAAGGGGTAGCAGGTGCTTGGGAACACCACCACCTCTAATTCACACACCATCATAACTAGAAATACATAATCTTTCATTCATTATCACTGGATCAAAATCCTAGAACTCGCTCCCGAACAGCACTGTGGGTGTATGAGCACCACACGGACTACAGTGGATCAAAGAAGGCAGGGTCACCACCACCTTCTCAAGGGCAATTAAGCATGGGCAATAAATGCTGGCCCGACCAGCAATGTTCACATTCCATGAATGAATAAAATATATCATGAGTGACAAACTGAACTTTAATTTCTGAAGTTGATAAATGGTAAAGGAAAGACTCTACAGTATAACAGAATAACAACCATGTTGTAATGTCATTAATGACAACTGCAATCTCTAGCTAAAAATTGGTAAAAGGAATAACAGTATGGTACAAAGCAATCACTACTGTGTTGTAAATGTGTTTAATGTTGAATAAGTCCATTCAAAAAACAATCCTCTCTGATCTCAGAAGCTAATCAGAGTCAGGCCAGTTAGTTCTTGGATGGGAGATTACTTGGGAATACCAGGTTCAGTAGGTTTTTGCTGCCAGCAGAGGCTGCTCTCAGCTCTGAACATTCAAGCTGTCAAGCTTTTTACTGCAAGTTCCTGCACATACACTCTACCGCTCTGTCATTTCCTTTGTGCAGCAACAGAAAGGGCATACTCCTGCTACTAGACAAAGGCAATGGAGTCAACACAGTCAAAAAAAAAAAATCACACGACAGTAAGCTAGCAAAAAACACAAATCAAGAGATCACCAGCTGCCACACTGCTCTGAAAGTACTGTGAAGCAAAATAATTTTCTATTTTATAAGGGGTAAAGAACTAACCAGAAACAATTTCAAAGAGAAACTAAAAGAGCATTATGGCTTTGCAAATTTAATATTCTGAAAGGAGTTTAAGGATTGCATTTCTAACCAGTTTTTGAGGTTTAATAGATTAATAAATGTCACAGGAGACAAGTTGACCTTAATTTATGTAGTTAATAAATGGCAAAGGGATGACTGGATGGAACAAAAATGATCACAATCGTGTCAATGTGTTTAATGATGGATTAATTACTGCATTTAAAAAATAAACTTGGAGCAAAGCAGATTCAGATCTGGTTAGCACTTGGATGGGAGGCCACCTGGGATCACCAGGTGCAGTCAGCCTTTGCTGCAGGCCAAAGCTATGGCTCTGCACACCCACACTGGCAGAGGCTCCAGCTCTGCACACCCGTGCTGGCAGAAGCTCCAGCTCTGCACACCCACACTGGCAGAGGCTCCAGCTCTGCACACCCGTACTGGCAGAAGCTCCAGCTCTGCACACCCGTACTGGCAGAAGCTCCAGCTCTGCACACCCACACTGGCAGAGGCTCCAGCTCTGCACACCCACACTGGCAGAGGTTCCAGCTCTGCACACCCACACTGGCAGAGGCTCCAGTTCGGCACACCCATACTGGGAGAGGCTCCAGGTCTGCACACCCATACTGGCAGAGGTTCCAGGTCTGCACACCCACACTGGCAGAGGCTCCAGGTCCGCACACCCACACTGGCAGAGGGTCCAGGTCTGCACACCCACACTGGCAGAGGCTCCAGGTCTGCACACCCACACCGGCAGAGAGTCCAGGACTGCACACCCACACTGGCAGAGGCTCCAGCTCTGCACACCCACACTGGCAGAGGTTCCAGGTCTGCACACCCACACTGGCAGAGGCTCCAGCTCTGCACACCCACACTGGCAGAGGTTCCAGCTCTGCACACCCACACTGGCAGAGGTTCCAGCTCTGCACACCCACACTGGCAGAGGCTCCAGTTCGACACACCCATACAGGCAGAGGCTCCAGGTCTGCACACCCATACTGGCAGAGGTTCCAGATCTGCACACCCACACTGGCAGAGGTTCCAGGTCTGCACACCCACACCGGCAGAGGTTCCAGCTCTGCACACCCACACTGGCAGAGGCTCCAGTTCGGCACACCCATACAGGCAGAGGCTCCAGGTCTGCACACCCATACTGGCAGAGGTTCCAGGTCTGCACACCCACACTGGCAGAGGCTCCAGGTCTGCACACCCACACTGGCAGAGGTTCCAGGTCTGCACACCCACACCGGCAGAGGCTCCAGGTCTGCACACCCACACCGGCAGAGGTTTCAGCTCTGCACACCCACACTGGCAGAGGCTCCAGCTCTGCACACCCGTACTGGCAGAAGCTCCAGCTCTGCACACCCACACTGGCAGAGGCTCCAGCTCTGCACACACATACTGGCAGAGGCACCAGCTCTGCACACCCACACTGGCAGAGGTTCCAGCACTGCACACCCACACTGGCAGAGGTTCCAGCACTGCACACCCACACTGGCAGAGGTTCCAGGTCTGCACACCCACACTGGCAGAGGCTCCAGTTCGGCACACCCATCCAGGCAGAGGCTCCGGTCTGCACACCCATACTGGCAGAGGTTCCAGGTCTGCACACCCACACTGGCAGAGGCTCCAGATCTGCACACCCACACTGGCAGAGGTTCCAGGTCTGCACACCCACACCGGCAGAGGCTCCAGGTCTGCACACCCACACCGGCAGAGGGTCCAGGTCTGCACACACACACTGGCAGAGGCTCCAGGTCTGCACACCCACACCGGCAGAGGGTCCAGGTCTGCACACCCACACTGGCAGAGGCTCCAGGTCTGCACACCCACACTGGCAGAGGTTCCAGGTCTGCACACCCACACTGGCAGAGGCTCCAGCTCTGCACACCCAAACTGGCAGAGGTTCCAGCTCTGCACACCCACACTGGCAGAGGTTCCAGCTCTGCACACCCACACTGGCAGAGGCTCCAGGTCTGCACACCCACACCGGCAGAGGTTCCAGCTCTGCACACCCACACTGGCAGAGGCTCCAGTTCGGCACACCCATACTGGCAGAGGCTCCAGGTCTGCACACCCATACTGGCAGAGGTTCCAGGTCTGCACACCCACACTGGCAGAGGTTCCAGGTCTGCACACCCACACCGCCAGAGGCTCCAGGTCTGCACACCCACACCGGCAGAGGGTCCAGGTCTGCACACCCACACTGGCGGAGGTTCCAGGTCTGCAAACCCACACTGGCGGAGGTTCCAGGTCTGCCCACCCACACTGGCAGAGGCTCCAGGTCTGCACACCCACACTGGCAGAGGCTCCAGGTCTGCACAGCCACACTGGGAGAGGCTCCAGGTTTGCACATTCACACGGACAGAGGCTCCAGGTCTGCACACCCACACTGGCAGAGGCTCCAGGTCTGCACACCCACACTGGCAGAGGTTCCAGGTCTGCACACCCACACTGGCAGAGGCTCCAGCTCTGCACACCCAAACTGGCAGAGGTTCCAGCTCTGCACACCCACACTGGCAGAGGTTCCAGCTCTGCACACCCACACTGGCAGAGGCTCCAGGTCTGCACACCCACACCGGCAGAGGTTCCAGCTCTGCACACCCACACTGGCAGAGGCTCCAGTTCGGCACACCCATACAGGCAGAGGCTCCAGGTCTGCACACCCATACTGGCAGAGGTTCCAGGTCTGCACACCCACACCGGCAGAGGCTCCAGGTCTGCACACCCACACCGGCAGAGGGTCCAGGTCTGCACACCCACACTGGCGGAGGTTCCAGGTCTGCAAACCCACACTGGCGGAGGTTCCAGGTCTGCCCACCCACACTGGCAGAGGCTCCAGGTCTGCACACCCACACTGGCAGAGGCTCCAGGTCTGCACAGCCACACTGGGAGAGGCTCCAGGTTTGCACATTCACACGGACAGAGGCTCCAGGTCTGCACACCCACACTGGCAGAGGCTCCAGGTCTGCACACACACACTGGCAGAGGCTGGAGGTTTGCACATTCACACTGGCAGAGGCTCCAGGTCTGCACACCCACACTGGCAGAGGCTCCAGGTCTGCACACCCACACTGGCAGAGGGTCCAGGTCTGCACACCCACACTGACAGAGGCTCCAGGTCTGCACACCCACACTGGCAGGGGCGCCAGGTCTGCACACCCACACTGGCAGAGGTTCCAGCTCTGCACACCCACACTGGCAGAGGCTCGAGCTCTGCACACCCACACTGGCAGAGGCTCCAGGTCTGCACACCCACACTGGCAGAGGCTCCAGGTCTGCACACCCACACTGGCAGAGGCTCCAGCTCTGCACACCCACACTGGCAGAGGCTCCAGCTCTGCACACCCACACTGGCAGAGGCTCCAGCTCTGCACACCCACACTGGCAGAGGCTCCAGGTCTGCACACCCACACTGGCAGAGGTTCCAGCTCTGCACACCCACACTGGCAGAGGCTCCAGCTCTGCACACCCACACTGGCAGAGGCTCCAGCTCTGCACACCCATACTGGCAGAGGCACCAGCTCTGCACACCCACACTGGCAGAGGTTCCAGCTCTGCACATTCACACTGACAGAGGCTCCAGGTCTGCACACCCACACTGGCAGAGGCTCCAGGTCTGCACACCCACACTGGCAGAGGTTCCAGGTCTGCACACCCACACCGGCAGAGGCTCCAGGTCTGCACACCCACACCGGCAGAGATTCCAGGTCTGCACACCCACACTGGCAGAGGCTCCAGGTCTGCACACCCACACTGGCAGAGGTTCCAGCTCTGCACACCCACACTGGCAGAGGCTCCAGATCTGCACACCCACACTGGCAGAGGCTCCAGGTCTGCACACCCATACTGGCAGAGGCTCCAGGTTTGCACATTCACACTGACAGAGGCTCCAGGTCTGCACACCCACACTGGCAGAGGTTCCAGGTCTGCACACCCACACTGGCAGAGGCTCCAGATCTGCACACCCACACTGGCAGAGGTTCCAGGTCTGCACACCCACACCGGCAGAGGCTCCAGGTCTGCACACCCACACCGGCAGAGGGTCCAGGTCTGCACACACACACTGGCAGAGGCTCCAGGTCTGCACACCCACACCGGCAGAGGGTCCAGGTCTGCACACCCACACTGGCAGAGGCTCCAGGTCTGCACACCCACACTGGCAGAGGTTCCAGGTCTGCACACCCACACTGGCAGAGGCTCCAGCTCTGCACACCCAAACTGGCAGAGGTTCCAGCTCTGCACACCCACACTGGCAGAGGTTCCAGCTCTGCACACCCACACTGGCAGAGGCTCCAGGTCTGCACACCCACACCGGCAGAGGTTCCAGCTCTGCACACCCACACTGGCAGAGGCTCCAGTTCGGCACACCCATACTGGCAGAGGCTCCAGGTCTGCACACCCATACTGGCAGAGGTTCCAGGTCTGCACACCCACACTGGCAGAGGTTCCAGGTCTGCACACCCACACCGCCAGAGGCTCCAGGTCTGCACACCCACACCGGCAGAGGGTCCAGGTCTGCACACCCACACTGGCGGAGGTTCCAGGTCTGCAAACCCACACTGGCGGAGGTTCCAGGTCTGCCCACCCACACTGGCAGAGGCTCCAGGTCTGCACACCCACACTGGCAGAGGCTCCAGGTCTGCACAGCCACACTGGGAGAGGCTCCAGGTTTGCACATTCACACGGACAGAGGCTCCAGGTCTGCACACCCACACTGGCAGAGGCTCCAGGTCTGCACACCCACACTGGCAGAGGTTCCAGGTCTGCACACCCACACTGGCAGAGGCTCCAGCTCTGCACACCCAAACTGGCAGAGGTTCCAGCTCTGCACACCCACACTGGCAGAGGTTCCAGCTCTGCACACCCACACTGGCAGAGGCTCCAGGTCTGCACACCCACACCGGCAGAGGTTCCAGCTCTGCACACCCACACTGGCAGAGGCTCCAGTTCGGCACACCCATACAGGCAGAGGCTCCAGGTCTGCACACCCATACTGGCAGAGGTTCCAGGTCTGCACACCCACACCGGCAGAGGCTCCAGGTCTGCACACCCACACCGGCAGAGGGTCCAGGTCTGCACACCCACACTGGCGGAGGTTCCAGGTCTGCAAACCCACACTGGCGGAGGTTCCAGGTCTGCCCACCCACACTGGCAGAGGCTCCAGGTCTGCACACCCACACTGGCAGAGGCTCCAGGTCTGCACAGCCACACTGGGAGAGGCTCCAGGTTTGCACATTCACACGGACAGAGGCTCCAGGTCTGCACACCCACACTGGCAGAGGCTCCAGGTCTGCACACACACACTGGCAGAGGCTGGAGGTTTGCACATTCACACTGGCAGAGGCTCCAGGTCTGCACACCCACACTGGCAGAGGCTCCAGGTCTGCACACCCACACTGGCAGAGGGTCCAGGTCTGCACACCCACACTGACAGAGGCTCCAGGTCTGCACACCCACACTGGCAGGGGCGCCAGGTCTGCACACCCACACTGGCAGAGGTTCCAGCTCTGCACACCCACACTGGCAGAGGCTCGAGCTCTGCACACCCACACTGGCAGAGGCTCCAGGTCTGCACACCCACACTGGCAGAGGCTCCAGGTCTGCACACCCACACTGGCAGAGGCTCCAGCTCTGCACACCCACACTGGCAGAGGCTCCAGCTCTGCACACCCACACTGGCAGAGGCTCCAGCTCTGCACACCCACACTGGCAGAGGCTCCAGGTCTGCACACCCACACTGGCAGAGGTTCCAGCTCTGCACACCCACACTGGCAGAGGCTCCAGCTCTGCACACCCACACTGGCAGAGGCTCCAGCTCTGCACACCCATACTGGCAGAGGCACCAGCTCTGCACACCCACACTGGCAGAGGTTCCAGCTCTGCACATTCACACTGACAGAGGCTCCAGGTCTGCACACCCACACTGGCAGAGGCTCCAGGTCTGCACACCCACACTGGCAGAGGTTCCAGGTCTGCACACCCACACCGGCAGAGGCTCCAGGTCTGCACACCCACACCGGCAGAGATTCCAGGTCTGCACACCCACACTGGCAGAGGCTCCAGGTCTGCACACCCACACTGGCAGAGGTTCCAGCTCTGCACACCCACACTGGCAGAGGCTCCAGATCTGCACACCCACACTGGCAGAGGCTCCAGGTCTGCACACCCATACTGGCAGAGGCTCCAGGTTTGCACATTCACACTGACAGAGGCTCCAGGTCTGCACACCCACACTGGCAGAGGCTCCAGGTCTGCACACCCACACTGGCAGAGGCTCCAGCTCTGCACACCCACACTGGCAGAGGTTCCAGGTCTGCACACCCACACTGGCAGAGGCTCCAGCTCTGCACACCCACACTGGCAGAGGCTCCAGCTCTGCACACCCACACTGGCAGAGGCTCCAGGCATGCACACCCATACTGGCAGAGGCTCAAGCTCTGCACACCCACACTGGCAGAGGTTCCAGCTCTGCACACCCACACTGGCAGAGGCTCCAGGTTTGAACATTCACACTGACAGAGGCTCCAGGTCTGCACACCCACACTGGCAGAGGTTCCAGGTCTGCACACCCACACTGGCAGAGGCTCCAGGTCTGCACACCCACACCGGCAGAGGTTCCAGCTCTGCACACCCACACTGGCAGAGGCTCCAGTTCGGCACACCCATACTGGCAGAGGCTCCAGGTCTGCACACCCATACTGGCAGAGGTTCCAGGTCTGCACACCCACACTGGCAGAGGTTCCAGGTCTGCACACCCACACCGCCAGAGGCTCCAGGTCTGCACACCCACACCGGCAGAGGGTCCAGGTCTGCACACCCACACTGGCGGAGGTTCCAGGTCTGCAAACCCACACTGGCGGAGGTTCCAGGTCTGCCCACCCACACTGGCAGAGGCTCCAGGTCTGCACACCCACACTGGCAGAGGCTCCAGGTCTGCACAGCCACACTGGGAGAGGCTCCAGGTTTGCACATTCACACGGACAGAGGCTCCAGGTCTGCACACCCACACTGGCAGAGGCTCCAGGTCTGCACACCCACACTGGCAGAGGTTCCAGGTCTGCACACCCACACTGGCAGAGGCTCCAGCTCTGCACACCCAAACTGGCAGAGGTTCCAGCTCTTCACACCCACACTGGCAGAGGTTCCAGCTCTGCACACCCACACTGGCAGAGGCTCCAGGTCTGCACACCCACACCGGCAGAGGTTCCAGCTCTGCACACCCACACTGGCAGAGGCTCCAGTTCGGCACACCCATACAGGCAGAGGCTCCAGGTCTGCACACCCATACTGGCAGAGGTTCCAGGTCTGCACACCCACACCGGCAGAGGCTCCAGGTCTGCACACCCACACCGGCAGAGGGTCCAGGTCTGCACACCCACACTGGCGGAGGTTCCAGGTCTGCAAACCCACACTGGCGGAGGTTCCAGGTCTGCCCACCCACACTGGCAGAGGCTCCAGGTCTGCACACCCACACTGGCAGAGGCTCCAGGTCTGCACAGCCACACTGGGAGAGGCTCCAGGTTTGCACATTCACACGGACAGAGGCTCCAGGTCTGCACACCCACACTGGCAGAGGCTCCAGGTCTGCACACACACACTGGCAGAGGCTGGAGGTTTGCACATTCACACTGGCAGAGGCTCCAGGTCTGCACACCCACACTGGCAGAGGCTCCAGGTCTGCACACCCACACTGGCAGAGGGTCCAGGTCTGCACACCCACACTGACAGAGGCTCCAGGTCTGCACACCCACACTGGCAGGGGCGCCAGGTCTGCACACCCACTCTGGCAGAGGTTCCAGCTCTGCACACCCACACTGGCAGAGGCTCGAGCTCTGCACACCCACACTGGCAGAGGCTCCAGGTCTGCACACCCACACTGGCAGAGGCTCCAGGTCTGCACACCCACACTGGCAGAGGCTCCAGCTCTGCACACCCACACTGGCAGAGGCTCCAGCTCTGCACACCCACACTGGCAGAGGCTCCAGCTCTGCACACCCACACTGGCAGAGGCTCCAGGTCTGCACACCCACACTGGCAGAGGTTCCAGCTCTGCACACCCACACTGGCAGAGGCTCCAGCTCTGCACACCCACACTGGCAGAGGCTCCAGCTCTGCACACCCATACTGGCAGAGGCACCAGCTCTGCACACCCACACTGGCAGAGGTTCCAGCTCTGCACATTCACACTGACAGAGGCTCCAGGTCTGCACACCCACACTGGCAGAGGCTCCAGGTCTGCACACCCACACTGGCAGAGGTTCCAGGTCTGCACACCCACACCGGCAGAGGCTCCAGGTCTGCACACCCACACCGGCAGAGATTCCAGGTCTGCACACCCACACTGGCAGAGGCTCCAGGTCTGCACACCCACACTGGCAGAGGTTCCAGCTCTGCACACCCACACTGGCAGAGGCTCCAGATCTGCACACCCACACTGGCAGAGGCTCCAGGTCTGCACACCCATACTGGCAGAGGCTCCAGGTTTGCACATTCACACTGACAGAGGCTCCAGGTCTGCACACCCACACTGGCAGAGGCTCCAGGTCTGCACACCCACACTGGCAGAGGCTCCAGCTCTGCACACCCACACTGGCAGAGGTTCCAGGTCTGCACACCCACACTGGCAGAGGCTCCAGCTCTGCACACCCACACTGGCAGAGGCTCCAGCTCTGCACACCCACACTGGCAGAGGCTCCAGGCATGCACACCCATACTGGCAGAGGCTCAAGCTCTGCACACCCACACTGGCAGAGGTTCCAGCTCTGCACACCCACACTGGCAGAGGCTCCAGGTTTGAACATTCACACTGACAGAGGCTCCAGGTCTGCACACCCACACTGGCTCCAGGACTGCACACCTACACTGGCATAGGTTCCAGGTCGGCACACCCACACCGGCAGAGGCTCCAGGTCTGCACACCCACACCGGCAGAGGCTCCAGGTCTGCACACCCACACCGGCAGAGGCTCCAGGTCTGTACACCCACACCGGCAGAGGCTCCAGGTCTGCACACCCACACTGGCAGAGGCTCCAGGTCTGCACACCCACACTGGCAGAGGCTCCAGGTCTGCACACCCACACTGGCAGAGGCTGCAGGTTTGCACATTCACACTGGCAGAGGCTCCAGGTCTGCACACCCACACTGGCAGAGGCTCCAGCTCTGCACACCCACAGCGGAAGAGGCTCCAGCTCTGCACACCCACACCGGCAGAGGTTCCAGGTCTGCACACCCACAGCGGAAGAGGGTCCAGGTCTGCACACCCACACTGGCAGAGGTTCCAGGTCTGCACATCCACACGGGCAGAGGCTCCAGGTCTGCACACCCACACTGGCAGAGGTTCCAGGTCTGCACACCCACACTGGCAGAGGTTCCAGCTCTGCACACTCACACTGGCAGAGGCTCCAGATCTGCACACCCACACTGGCAGAGGCTCCAGGTCTGAACACCCACACTGGCAGAGGCTCCAGGTTTGCACATTCACACTGACAGAGGCTCCAGGTGTGCACACCCACACTGGCAGTGGCTCCAGATCTGCACACCCACACTGGCAGAGGCTGCAGGTTTGCACATTCACACTGGCAGAGGCTCCAGGTCTGCACACCAACACTGGCAGAGGCTCCAGGTCTGCACACCCACACTGGCAGAGGCTCCAGCTCTGCACACCCACACTGGCAGAGGCTCCAGCTCTGCACACCCACACTGGCAGAGGCTCCAGCTCTGCACCCCCACACTGGCAGAGGCTCCAGCTCTGCACACCCACACTGGCAGAGGCTCCAGCTCTGCAAACCCACACTGGCAGAGGCTCCAGGTCTGCACACCCACACTGGCAGAGGCTCCAGGTCTGCACACCCACACTGGCAGAGGTTCCAGGTCTGCACACCCACACTGGCAGAGGCTCCAGGTCTGCACACCCACACTGGCAGAGGCTCCAGCTCTGCACACCCACACTGGCAGAGGTTCCAGCTCTGCACACCCACACTGGCAGAGGCTCCAGGTCTGCACACCCACACTGGCAGAGGCTCCAGCTCTGCACACCCACACTGGCAGAGGCTGCAGGTTTGCACATTCACACTGGCAGAGGCTCCAGGTCTGCACACCCACACTGGCAGAGGCTCCAGCTCTGCACACCCACACTGGCAGAGGCTCCAGCTCTGCACACCCGTGCTGGCAGAAGCTCCAGCTCTGCACACCCACACTGGCAGAGGCTCCAGCTCTGCACACCCGTACTGGCAGAAGCTCCAGCTCTGCACACCCGTACTGGCAGAAGCTCCAGCTCTGCACACCCACACTGGCAGAGGCTCCAGCTCTGCACACCCACACTGGCAGAGGCTCCAGTTCGGCACACCCATACTGGGAGAGGCTCCAGGTCTGCACACCCATACTGGCAGAGGCTCCAGGTCCGCACACCCACACTGGCAGAGGGTCCAGGTCTGCACACCCACACTGGCAGAGGCTCCAGGTCTGCACACCCACACCGGCAGAGGGTCCAGGACTGCACACCCACACTGGCAGAGGCTCCAGCTCTGCACACCCACACTGGCAGAGGTTCCAGGTCTGCACACCCACACTGGCAGAGGCTCCAGCTCTGCACACCCACACTGGCAGAGGTTCCAGCTCTGCACACCCACACTGGCAGAGGTTCCAGCTCTGCAAACCCACACTGGCAGAGGCTCCAGTTCGACACACCCATACAGGCAGAGGCTCCAGGTCTGCACACCCATACTGGCAGAGGTTCCAGATCTGCACACCCACACTGGCTGAGGTTCCAGGTCTGCACACCCACACCGGCAGAGGCTCCAGGTCTGCACACCCACACCGGCAGAGGTTCCAGCTCTGCACACCCACACTGGCAGAGGCTCCAGTTCGGCACACCCATACAGGCAGAGGCTCCAGGTCTGCACACCCATACTGGCAGAGGTTCCAGGTCTGCACACCCACACTGGCAGAGGCTCCAGGTCTGCACACCAACACCGGCAGAGGCTCCAGGTCTGCACACCCACACCGGCAGAGGTTTCAGCTCTGCACACCCACACTGGCAGAGGCTCCAGCTCTGCACACCCGTACTGGCAGAAGCTCCAGCTCTGCACACCCACACTGGCAGAGGCTCCAGCTCTGCACACACATACTGGCAGAGGCACCAGCTCTGCACACCCACACTGGCAGAGGTTCCAGCACTGCACACCCACACTGGCAGACGTTCCAGGTCTGCACACCCACACTGGCAGAGGCTCCAGTTCGGCACACCCATCCAGGCAGAGGCTCCGGTCTGCACACCCATACTGGCAGAGGTTCCAGGTCTGCACACCCACACTGGCAGAGGCTCCAGATCTGCACACCCACACTGGCAGAGGTTCCAGGTCTGCACACCCACACCGGCAGAGGCTCCAGGTCTGCACACCCACACCGGCAGAGGGTCCAGGTCTGCACACCCACACCGGCAGAGGGTCCAGGTCTGCACACCCACACCGGCAGAGGGTCCAGGTCTGCACACCCACACTGGCAGAGGCTCCAGGTCTGCACACCCACACTGGCAGAGGTTCCAGGTCTGCACACCCACACTGGCAGAGGCTCCAGCTCTGCACACCCAAACTGGCAGAGGCTCCAGCTCTGCACACCCGCACTGGCAGAGGTTCCAGCTCTGCACACCCACACTGGCAGAGGCTCCAGGTCTGCACACCCACACCGGCAGAGGTTCCAGCTCTGCACACCCACACTGGCAGAGGCTCCAGTTCGGCACACCCATACAGGCAGAGGCTCCAGGTCTGCACACCCACACTGGCAGAGGTTCCAGGTCTGCACACCCACACCGGCAGAGGCTCCAGGTCTGCACACCCACACCGGCAGAGGGTCCAGGTCTGCACACCCACACTGGCGGAGGTTCCAGGTCTGCAAACCCACACTGGCGGAGGTTCCAGGTCTGCACACCCACACTGGCAGAGGTTCCAGGTCTGCACACCCACACCGGCAGAGGCTCCAGGTCTGCACACCCACACCGGCAGAGGGTCCAGGTCTGCACACCCACACTGGCGGAGGTTCCAGGTCTGCAAACCCACACTGGCGGAGGTTCCAGGTCTGCCCACCCACACTGGCAGAGGCTCCAGGTCTGCACACCCACACTGGCAGAGGCTCCAGGTCTGCACAGCCACACTGGGAGAGGCTCCAGGTTTGCACATTCACACGGACAGAGGCTCCAGGTCTGCACACCCACACTGGCAGAGGCTCCAGGTCTGCACACCCACACTGGCAGAGGTTCCAGGTCTGCACACCCACACTGGCAGAGGCTCCAGCTCTGCACACCCAAACTGGCAGAGGTTCCAGCTCTGCACACCCACACTGGCAGAGGTTCCAGCTCTGCACACCCACACTGGCAGAGGCTCCAGGTCTGCACACCCACACCGGCAGAGGTTCCAGCTCTGCACACCCACACTGGCAGAGGCTCCAGTTCGGCACACCCATACAGGCAGTGGCTCCAGGTCTGCACACCCATACTGGCAGAGGTTCCAGGTCTGCACACCCACACTGGCAGAGATTCCAGGTCTGCACACCCACACCGGCAGAGGCTCCAGGTCTGCACACCCACACCGGCAGAGGGTCCAAGTCTGCACACCCACACTGGCGGAGGTTCCAGGTCTGCAAAACCCACACTGGCGGAGGTTCCAGGTCTGCCCACCCACACTGGCAGAGGCTCCAGGTCTGCACACCCACACTGGCAGAGGCTCCAGATCTGCACAGCCACACTGGGAGAGGCTCCAGGTTTGCACATTCACACGGACAGAGGCTCCAGGTCTGCACACCCACACTGGCAGAGGCTCCAGGTCTGCACACACACACTGGCAGAGGCTGGAGGTTTGCACATTCACACTGGCAGAGGCTCCAGGTCTGCACACCCACACTGGCAGAGGGTCCAGGTCTGCACACCCACACTGGCAGAGGCTCCAGGTCTGCACACCCACACTGGCAGAGGCTCCAGCTCTGCACACCCACACTGGCAGGGGCGCCAGGTCTGCACTCCCACACTGGCAGAGGTTCCAGCTCTGCACACCCACACTGGCAGAGGCTCGAGCTCTGCACACCCACACTGGCAGAGGCTCCAGGTCTGCACACCCACACTGGCAGAGGCTCCAGCTCTGCACACCCACACTGGCAGAGGCTCCAGCTCTGCACACCCACACTGGCAGAGGCTCCAGCTCTGCACACCCACACTGGCAGAGGCTCCAGGTCTGCACACCCACACTGGCAGAGGTTCCAGCTCTGCACACCCACACTGGCAGAGGCTCCAGCTCTGCACACCCACACTGGCAGAGGCTCCAGCTCTGCACACCCATACTGGCAGAGGCACCAGCTCTGCACACCCACACTGGCAGAGGTTCCAGCTCTGCACATTCACACTGACAGAGGCTCCAGGTCTGCACACCCACACTGGCAGAGGCTCCAGGTCTGCACACCCACACTGGCAGAGGCTCCAGGTCTGCACACCCACACCGGCAGAGGCTCCAGGTCTGCACACCCACACCGGCAGAGGTTCCAGGTCTGCACACCCACACCGGCAGAGATTCCAGGTCTGCACACCCACACTGGCAGAGGCTCCAGGTCTGCACACCCACACTGGCAGAGGTTCCAGCTCTGCACACCCACACTGGCAGAGGCTCCAGATCTGCACACCCACACTGGCAGAGGCTCCAGGTCTGCACACCCATACTGGCAGAGGCTCCAGGTTTGCACATTCACACTGACAGAGGCTCCAGGTCTGCACACCCACACTGGCAGAGGCTCCAGGTCTGCACACCCACACTGGCAGAGGCTCCAGCTCTGCACACCCACACTGGCAGAGGTTCCAGCTCTGCACATTCACACTGACAGAGGCTCCAGGTCTGCACACCCACACTGGCAGAGGCTCCAGGTCTGCACACCCACACTGGCAGAGGTTCCAGGTCTGCACACCCACACCGGCAGAGGCTCCAGGTCTGCACACCCACACCGGCAGAGATTCCAGGTCTGCACACCCACACTGGCAGAGGCTCCAGGTCTGCACACCCACACTGGCAGAGGTTCCAGCTCTGCACACCCACACTGGCAGAGGCTCCAGATCTGCACACCCACACTGGCAGAGGCTCCAGGTCTGCACACCCATACTGGCAGAGGCTCCAGGTTTGCACATTCACACTGACAGAGGCTCCAGGTCTGCACACCCACACTGGCAGAGGCTCCAGGTCTGCACACCCACACTGGCAGAGGCTCCAGCTCTGCACACCCACACTGGCAGAGGTTCCAGCTCTGCACACCCACACTGGCAGAGGCTCCAGATCTGCACACCCACACTGGCAGAGGCTCCAGGTCTGCACACCCATACTGGCAGAGGCTCCAGGTTTGCACATTCACACTGACAGAGGCTCCAGGTCTGCACACCCACACTGGCAGAGGCTCCAGGTCTGCACACCCACACTGGCAGAGGCTCCAGCTCTGCACACCCACACTGGCAGAGGTTCCAGCTCTGCACATTCACACTGACAGAGGCTCCAGGTCTGCACACCCACACTGGCAGAGGCTCCAGGTCTGCACACCCACACTGGCAGAGGTTCCAGGTCTGCACACCCACACCGGCAGAGGCTCCAGGTCTGCACACCCACACCGGCAGAGATTCCAGGTCTGCACACCCACACTGGCAGAGGCTCCAGGTCTGCACACCCACACTGGCAGAGGTTCCAGCTCTGCACACCCACACTGGCAGAGGCTCCAGATCTGCACACCCACACTGGCAGAGGCTCCAGGTCTGCACACCCATACTGGCAGAGGCTCCAGGTTTGCACATTCACACTGACAGAGGCTCCAGGTCTGCACACCCACACTGGCAGAGGCTCCAGGTCTGCACACCCACACTGGCAGAGGCTCCAGCTCTGCACACCCACACTGGCAGAGGTTCCAGGTCTGCACACCCACACTGGCAGAGGCTCCAGCTCTGCACACCCACACTGGCAGAGGCTCCAGCTCTGCACACCCACACTGGCAGAGGCTCCAGGCATGCACACCCATACTGGCAGAGGCTCAAGCTCTGCACACACACACTGGCAGAGGTTCCAGCTCTGCACACCCACACTGGCAGAGGCTCCAGGTTTGAACATTCACACTGACAGAGGCTCCAGGTCTGCACACCCACACTGGCTCCAGGACTGCACACCTACACTGGCATAGGTTCCAGGTCGGCACACCCACACCGGCAGAGGCTCCAGGTCTGCACACCCACACCGGCAGAGGCTCCAGGTCTGCACACCCACACCGGCAGAGGCTCCAGGTCTGTACACCCACACCGGCAGAGGCTCCAGGTCTGCACACCCACACTGGCAGAGGCTCCAGGTCTGCACACCCACACTGGCAGAGGCTCCAGGTCTGCACACCCACACTGGCAGAGGCTGCAGGTTTGCACATTCACACTGGCAGAGGCTCCAGGTCTGCACACCCACACTGGCAGAGGCTCCAGCTCTGCACACCCACAGCGGAAGAGGCTCCAGCTCTGCACACCCACACCGGCAGAGGTTCCAGGTCTGCACACCCACACGGGCAGAGACTCCAGGTCTGCACATTCACACTGGCAGAGGTTCCAGGTCTGCACACCCACAGCGGAAGAGGGTCCAGGTCTGCACACCCACACCGGCAGAGGTTCCAGGTCTGCACACCCACACGGGCAGAGGCTCCAGGTCTGCACACCCACACTGGCAGAGGTTCCAGGTCTGCACACCCACACTGGCAGAGGTTCCAGCTCTGCACACTCACACTGGCAGAGGCTCCAGATCTGCACACCCACACTGGCAGAGGCTCCAGGTCTGAACACCCACACTGGCAGAGGCTCCAGGTTTGCACATTCACACTGACAGAGGCTCCAGGTGTGCACACCCACACTGGCAGTGGCTCCAGATCTGCACACCCACACTGGCAGAGGCTGCAGGTTTGCACATTCACACTGGCAGAGGCTCCAGGTCTGCACACCAACACTGGCAGAGGCTCCAGGTCTGCACACCCACACTGGCAGAGGCTCCAGCTCTGCACACCCACACTGGCAGAGGCTCCAGCTCTGCACACCCACACTGGCAGAGGCTCCAGCTCTGCACCCCCACACTGGCAGAGGCTCCAGCTCTGCACACCCACACTGGCAGAGGCTCCAGCTCTGCACACCCACACTGGCAGAGGCTCCAGGTCTGCACACCCACACTGGCAGAGGCTCCAGGTCTGCACACCCACACTGGCAGAGGTTCCAGGTCTGCACACCCACACTGGCAGAGGCTCCAGGTCTGCACACCCACACTGGCAGAGGCTCCAGCTCTGCACACCCACACTGGCAGAGGTTCCAGCTCTGCACACCCACACTGGCAGAGGCTCCAGGTCTGCACACCCACACTGGCAGAGGCTCCAGCTCTGCACACCCACACTGGCAGAGGCTGCAGGTTTGCACATTCACACTGGCAGAGGCTCCAGGTCTGCACACCCACACTGGCAGAGGCTCCAGCTCTGCACACCCACACTGGCAGAGGCTCCAGCTCTGCACACCCGTGCTGGCAGAAGCTCCAGCTCTGCACACCCACACTGGCAGAGGCTCCAGCTCTGCACACCCGTACTGGCAGAAGCTCCAGCTCTGCACACCCGTACTGGCAGAAGCTCCAGCTCTGCACACCCACACTGGCAGAGGCTCCAGCTCTGCACACCCACACTGGCAGAGGCTCCAGTTCGGCACACCCATACTGGGAGAGGCTCCAGGTCTGCACACCCATACTGGCAGAGGTTCCAGGTCTGCACACCCACACTGGCAGAGGCTCCAGGTCCGCACACCCACACTGGCAGAGGGTCCAGGTCTGCACACCCCCACTGGCAGAGGCTCCAGGTCTGCACACCCACACCGGCAGAGGGTCCAGGACTGCACACCCACACTGGCAGAGGCTCCAGCTCTGCACACCCACACTGGCAGAGGTTCCAGGTCTGCACACCCACACTGGCAGAGGCTCCAGCTCTGCACACCCACACTGGCAGAGGTTCCAGCTCTGCACACCCACACTGGCAGAGGTTCCAGCTCTGCACACCCACACTGGCAGAGGCTCCAGTTCGACACACCCATACAGGCAGAGGCTCCAGGTCTGCACACCCATACTGGCAGAGGTTCCAGATCTGCACACCCACACTGGCTGAGGTTCCAGGTCTGCACACCCACACCGGCAGAGGCTCCAGGTCTGCACACCCACACCGGCAGAGGTTCCAGCTCTGCACACCCACACTGGCAGAGGCTCCAGTTCGGCACACCCATACAGGCAGAGGCTCCAGGTCTGCACACCCATACTGGCAGAGGTTCCAGGTCTGCACACCCACACTGGCAGAGGCTCCAGGTCTGCACACCAACACTGGCAGAGGCTCCAGGTCTGCACACCCACACCGGCAGAGGCTCCAGGTCTGCACACCCACACCGGCAGAGGTTTCAGCTCTGCACACCCACACTGGCAGAGGCTCCAGCTCTGCACACCCGTACTGGCAGAAGCTCCAGCTCTGCACACCCACACTGGCAGAGGCTCCAGCTCTGCACACACATACTGGCAGAGGCACCAGCTCTGCACACCCACACTGGCAGAGGTTCCAGCACTGCACACCCACACTGGCAGACGTTCCAGGTCTGCACACCCACACTGGCAGAGGCTCCAGTTCGGCACACCCATCCAGGCAGAGGCTCCGGTCTGCACACCCATACTGGCAGAGGTTCCAGGTCTGCACACCCACACTGGCAGAGGCTCCAGATCTGCACACCCACACTGGCAGAGGTTCCAGGTCTGCACACCCACACCGGCAGAGGCTCCAGGTCTGCACACCCACACCGGCAGAGGGTCCAGGTCTGCACACCCACACCGGCAGAGGGTCCAGGTCTGCACACCCACACAGGCAGAGGGTCCAGGTCTGCACACCCACACTGGCAGAGGCTCCAGGTCTGCACACCCACACTGGCAGAGGTTCCAGGTCTGCACACCCACACTGGCAGAGGCTCCAGCTCTGCACACCCAAACTGGCAGAGGCTCCAGCTCTGCACACCCGCACTGGCAGAGGTTCCAGCTCTGCACACCCACACTGGCAGAGGCTCCAGGTCTGCACACCCACACCGGCAGAGGTTCCAGCTCTGCACACCCACACCGGCAGAGGCTCCAGTTCGGCACACCCATACAGGCAGAGGCTCCAGGTCTGCACACCCATACTGGCAGAGGTTCCAGGTCTGCACACCCACACTGGCAGAGGTTCCAGGTCTGCACACCCACACCGGCAGAGGCTCCAGGTCTGCACACCCACACCGGCAGAGGGTCCAGGTCTGCACACCCACACTGGCGGAGGTTCCAGGTCTGCAAACCCACACTGGCGGAGGTTCCAGGTCTGCCCACCCACACTGGCAGAGGCTCCAGGTCTGCACACCCACACTGGCAGAGGCTCCAGATCTGCACAGCCACACTGGGAGAGGCTCCAGGTTTGCACATTCACACGGACAGAGGCTCCAGGTCTGCACACCCACACTGGCAGAGGCTCCAGGTCTGCACACCCACACTGGCAGAGGTTCCAGGTCTGCACACCCACACTGGCAGAGGTTCCAGGTCTGCACACCCACACTGGCAGAGGCTCCAGCTCTGCACACCCAAACTGGCAGAGGTTCCAGCTCTGCACACCCACACTGGCAGAGGTTCCAGCTCTGCACACCCACACTGGCAGAGGCTCCAGGTCTGCACACCCACACCGGCAGAGGTTCCAGCTCTGCACACCCACACTGGCAGAGGCTCCAGTTCGGCACACCCATACAGGCAGTGGCTCCAGGTCTGCACACCCATACTGGCAGAGGTTCCAGGTCTGCACACCCACACTGGCAGAGATTCCAGGTCTGCACACCCACACCGGCAGAGGCTCCAGGTCTGCACACCCACACCGGCAGAGGGTCCAAGTCTGCACACCCACACTGGCGGAGGTTCCAGGTCTGCAAACCCACACTGGCGGAGGTTCCAGGTCTGCCCACCCACACTGGCAGAGGCTCCAGGTCTGCACACCCACACTGGCAGAGGCTCCAGGTCTGCACAGCCACACTGGGAGAGGCTCCAGGTTTGCACATTCACACGGACAGAGGCTCCAGGTCTGCACACCCACACTGGCAGAGGCTCCAGGTCTGCACACACACACTGGCAGAGGTTGGAGGTTTGCACATTCACACTGGCAGAGGCTCCAGGTCTGCACACCCACACTGGCAGAGGCTCCAGGTCTGCACACCCACACTGGCAGAGGGTCCAGGTCTGCACACCCACACTGGCAGAGGCTCCAGCTCTGCACACCCACACTGGCAGGGGCGCCAGGTCTGCACTCCCACACTGGCAGAGGTTCCAGCTCTGCACACCCACACTGGCAGAGGCTCGAGCTCTGCACGCCCACACTGGCAGAGGCTCCAGGTCTGCACACCCACACTGGCAGAGGCTCCAGCTCTGCACACCCACACTGGCAGAGGCTCCAGCTCTGCACACCCATACTGGCAGAGGCACCAGCTCTGCACACCCACACTGGCAGAGGTTCCAGCTCTGCACATTCACACTGACAGAGGCTCCAGGTCTGCACACCCACACTGGCAGAGGCTCCAGGTCTGCACACCCACACTGGCAGAGGCTCCAGGTCTGCACACCCACACCGGCAGAGGCTCCAGGTCTGCACACCCACACCGGCAGAGGTTCCAGGTCTGCACACCCACACCGGCAGAGATTCCAGGTCTGCACACCCACACTGGCAGAGGCTCCAGGTCTGCACACCCACACTGGCAGAGGTTCCAGCTCTGCACACCCACACTGGCAGAGGCTCCAGATCTGCACACCCACACTGGCAGAGGCTCCAGGTCTGCACACCCATACTGGCAGAGGCTCCAGGTTTGCACATTCACACTGACAGAGGCTCCAGGTCTGCACACCCACACTGGCAGAGGCTCCAGGTCTGCACACCCACACTGGCAGAGGCTCCAGCTCTGCACACCCACACTGGCAGAGGTTCCAGGTCTGCACACCCACACTGGCAGAGGCTCCAGCTCTGCACACCCACACTGGCAGAGGCTCCAGCTCTGCACACCCACACTGGCAGAGGCTCCAGGCATGCACACCCATACTGGCAGAGGCTCAAGCTCTGCACACCCACACTGGCAGAGGTTCCAGCTCTGCACACCCACACTGGCAGAGGCTCCAGGTTTGAACATTCACACTGACAGAGGCTCCAGGTCTGCACACCCACACTGGCTCCAGGACTGCACACCTACACTGGCATAGGTTCCAGGTCGGCACACCCACACCGGCAGAGGCTCCAGGTCTGCACACCCACACCGGCAGAGGCTCCAGGTCTGCACACCCACACCGGCAGAGGCTCCAGATCTGCACACCCACACCGGCAGAGGCTCCAGGTCTGTACACCCACACCGGCAGAGGCTCCAGGTCTGCACACCCACACTGGCAGAGGCTCCAGGTCTGCACACCCACACTGGCAGAGGCTCCAGGTCTGCACACCCACACTGGCAGAGGCTGCAGGTTTGCACATTCACACTGGCAGAGGCTCCAGGTCTGCACACCCACACTGGCAGAGGCTCCAGCTCTGCACACCCACAGCGGAAGAGGCTCCAGCTCTGCACACCCACACCGGCAGAGGTTCCAGGTCTGCACACCCACACGGGCAGAGACTCCAGGTCTGCACATTCACACTGGCAGAGGTTCCAGGTCTGCACACCCACAGCGGAAGAGGGTCCAGGTCTGCACACCCACACCGGCAGAGGTTCCAGGTCTGCACATCCACACGGGCAGAGGCTCCAGGTCTGCACACCCACACTGGCAGAGGTTCCAGGTCTGCACACCCACACTGGCAGAGGTTCCAGCTCTGCACACTCACACTGGCAGAGGCTCCAGATCTGCACACCCACACTGGCAGAGGCTCCAGGTCTGAACACCCACACTGGCAGAGGCTCCAGGTTTGCACATTCACACTGACAGAGGCTCCAGGTGTGCACACCCACACTGGCAGTGGCTCCAGATCTGCACACCCACACTGGCAGATGCTGCAGGTTTGCACATTCACACTGGCAGAGGCTCCAGGTCTGCACACCAACACTGGCAGAGGCTCCAGGTCTGCACACCCACACTGGCAGAGGCTCCAGCTCTGCACACCCACACTGGCAGAGGCTCCAGCTCTGCACACCCACACTGGCAGAGGCTCCAGCTCTGCACACCCACACTGGCAGAGGCTCCAGGTCTGCACACCCACACTGGCAGAGGCTCCAGCTCTGCACACCCACACTGGCAGAGGCTCCAGCTCTGCACACCCACACTGGCAGAGGCTCCAGGTCTGCACACCCACACTGGCAGAGGCTCCAGGTCTGCACACCCACACTGGCAGAGGTTCCAGGTCTGCACACCCACACTGGCAGAGGCTCCAGGTCTGCACACCCACACTGGCAGAGGCTCCAGGTCTGCACACCCACACTGGCAGAGGTTCCAGCTCTGCACACCCACACTGGCAGAGGCTCCAGGTCTGCACACCCACACTGGGAGAGGCTCCAGCTCTGCACACCCACACTGGCAGAGGCTGCAGGTTTGCACATTCACACTGGCAGAGGCTCCAGGTCTGCACACCCACACTGGCAGAGGCTCCAGGTCTGCACACCCACACTGGCAGAGGCTCCAGGTCTGCACACCCACACTGGCAGAGGCTCCAGCTCTGCACACCCACACTGGCAGAGGCTCCAGCTCTGCACACCCACACTGGCAGAGGCTCCAGCTCTGCACACCCACACTGGCAGAGGCTCCAGGTCTGCACACCCACACTGGCAGAGGCTCCAGGTCTGCACACCCACACTGGCAGAGGTTCCAGGTCTGCACACCCACACCGGCAGAGGTTCCAGGTCTGCACACCCACACTGGCAGAGGCTCCAGGTCTGCACACCCACACTGGCAGAGGTTCCAGGTCTGCACACCCACACTGGCAGAGGCTCCAGGTCTGCACACCCACACTGGCAGAGGCTCCAGGTCTGCACACCCACACTGGCAGAGGCTCCAGCTCTGCACACCCACACTGGCAGAGGCTGCAGGTTTGCACATTCACACTGGCAGAGGCTCCAGCTCTACACACCCACACTGGCAGAGGCTCCAGCTCTGCACACCCACACTGACAGAGGCTCCAGGTCTGCACACCCACACTGACAGGGGCTCCAGGTCTGCACACCCACACTGGCAGAGTTTCCAGCTCTGCACACCCACACTGGCAGAGGCTCCAGCTCTGCACACCCACACTGGCAGAGGTTCCAGCTCTGCACACCCACACTGGCAGAGGCTCCAGGTCTGCACACCCACACTGGCAGAGGCTCCAGGTCTGCACACCCACACTGGCAGAGGTTCCAGGTCTGCACACCCACACTGGCAGAGGCTCCAGGTCTGCACACCCACACTGGCAGAGGCTCCAGCTCTGCACACCCACACTGGCAGAGGCTCCAGCTCTGCACACCCATACTGGCAGAGGCACCAGCTCTGCACACCCACACTGGCAGAGGTTCCAGCTCTGCACATTCACACTGACAGAGGCTCCAGGTCTGCACACCCACACTGGCAGAGGCTCCAGGTCTGCACACCCACACTGGCAGAGGTTCCAGGTCTGCACACCCACACCGGCAGAGGCTCCAGGTCTGCACACCCACACCGGCAGAGGTTCCAGGTCTGCACACCCACACCGGCAGAGATTCCAGGTCTGCACACCCACACTGGCAGAGGCTCCAGTCTGCACACCCACACTGGCAGAGGTTCCAGCTCTGCACACCCACACTGGCAGAGGCTCCAGATCTGCACACCCACACTGGCAGAGGCTCCAGGTCTGCACACCCATACTGGCAGAGGCTCCAGGTTTGCACATTCACACTGACAGAGGCTCCAGGTCTGCACACCCACACTGGCAGAGGCTCCAGGTCTGCACACCCACACTGGCAGAGGCTCCAGCTCTGCACACCCACACTGGCAGAGGTTCCAGGTCTGCACACCCACACTGGCAGAGGCTCCAGCTCTGCACACCCACACTGGCAGAGGCTCCAGCTCTGCACACCCACACTGGCAGAGGCTCCAGGCATGCACACCCATACTGGCAGAGGCTCAAGCTCTGCACACCCACACTGGCAGAGGTTCCAGCTCTGCACACCCACACTGGCAGAGGCTCCAGGTTTGAACATTCACACTGACAGAGGCTCCAGGTCTGCACACCCACACTGGCTCCAGGACTGCACACCTACACTGGCATAGGTTCCAGGTCGGCACACCCACACCGGCAGAGGCTCCAGGTCTGCACACCCACACCGGCAGAGGCTCCAGGTCTGCACACCCACACCGGCAGAGGCTCCAGATCTGCACACCCACACCGGCAGAGGCTCCAGGTCTGTACACCCACACCGGCAGAGGCTCCAGGTCTGCACACCCACACTGGCAGAGGCTCCAGGTCTGCACACCCACACTGGCAGAGGCTCCAGGTCTGCACACCCACACTGGCAGAGGCTGCAGGTTTGCACATTCACACTGGCAGAGGCTCCAGGTCTGCACACCCACACTGGCAGAGGCTCCAGCTCTGCACACCCACAGCGGAAGAGGCTCCAGCTCTGCACACCCACACCGGAAGAGGTTCCAGGTCTGCACACCCACAGCGGAAGAGGTACCAGGTCTGCACACCCACACCGGCAGAGGTTCCAGGTCTGCACATCCACACGGGCAGAGGCTCCAGGTCTGCACACCCACACTGGCAGAGGTTCCAGGTCTGCACACCCACACTGGCAGAGGTTCCAGCTCTGCACACTCACACTGGCAGAGGCTCCAGATCTGCACACCCACACTGGCAGAGGCTCCAGGTCTGAACACCCACACTGGCAGAGGCTCCAGGTTTGCACATTCACACTGACAGAGGCTCCAGGTGTGCACACCCACACTGGCAGTGGCTCCAGATCTGCACACCCACACTGGCAGAGGCTGCAGGTTTGCACATTCACACTGGCAGAGGCTCCAGGTCTGCACACCAACACTGGCAGAGGCTCCAGGTCTGCACACCCACACTGGCAGAGGCTCCAGCTCTGCACACCCACACTGGCAGAGGCTCCAGGTCTGCACACCCACACTGGCAGAGGCTCCAGGTCTGCACACCCACACTGGCAGAGGCTCCAGCTCTGCACACCCACACTGGCAGAGGCTCCAGCTCTGCACACCCACACTGGCAGAGGCTCCAGGTCTGCACACCCACACTGGCAGAGGCTCCAGGTCTGCACACCCACACTGGCAGAGGTTCCAGGTCTGCACACCCACACTGGCAGAGGCTCCAGGTCTGCACACCCACACTGGCAGAGGCTCCAGCTCTGCACACCCACACTGGCAGAGGCTCCAGGTCTGCACACCCACACTGGCAGAGGCTCCAGCTCTGCACACCCACACTGGCAGAGGCTGCAGGTTTGCACATTCACACTGGCAGAGGCTCCAGGTCTGCACACCCACACTGGCAGAGGCTCCAGGTCTGCACACCCACACTGGCAGAGGCTCCAGCTCTGCACACCCACACTGGCAGAGGCTCCAGCTCTGCACACCCACACTGGCAGAGGCTCCAGCTCTGCACACCCACACTGGCAGAGGCTCCAGGTCTGCACACCCACACTGGCAGAGGCTCCAGGTCTGCACACCCACACTGGCAGAGGTTCCAGGTCTGCACACCCACACCGGCAGAGGTTCCAGGTCTGCACACCCACACTGGCAGAGGCTCCAGGTCTGCACACCCACACTGGCAGAGGTTCCAGGTCTGCACACCCACACTGGCAGAGGCTCCAGGTCTGCACACCCACACTGGCAGAGGCTCCAGGTCTGCACACCCACACTGGCAGAGGCTCCAGCTCTGCACACCCACACTGGCAGAGGCTGCAGGTTTGCACATTCACACTGGCAGAGGCTCCAGCTCTACACACCCACACTGGCAGAGGCTCCAGCTCTGCACACCCACACTGACAGAGGCTCCAGGTCTGCACACCCACACTGACAGGGGCTCCAGGTCTGCACACCCACACTGGCAGAGTTTCCAGCTCTGCACACCCACACTGGCAGAGGCGCCAGCTCTGCACACCCACACTGGCAGAGGTTCCAGCTCTGCACACCCACACTGGCAGAGGCTCCAGGTCTGCACACCCACACTGGCAGAGGTTCCAGGTCTGCACACCCACACTGGCAGAGGCTCCAGGTCTGCACACCCACACTGGCAGAGGCTCCAGGTCTGCACACCCACACTGGCAGAGGCTCCAGGTTTGCACATTCACACTGGCAGAGGTTCCAGGTCTGCACATCCACAACACCTTCAATCACCAACCTTTTACCTCCTCTCTCTCTTTCCTTTTCACTCCACCTGTCCTTCTTGCTGAATTATCCTGTGCATATTGACTCCAATTTTGTTAACTATTATGCTGATTAAATATCTTGCTGTATCAGTTGGCTTTTGTGCATTTAACATGTAAGTTAGTCACAGCGCCCCTGTGTCTATTGGTGGAAAGCTATCCAGATTTAAGTATCCCTCCTGTTTGTCAGTGAATTTCCCTATCATCTCTTCTCTCTCTTTCCTGTTTTCTGTTTCTCTCCTCCCTCTCAAACCCCCTCTATCACTTACCTTTTCTCTCATTCTCTCTCCTCACACGTATCTCCTCCTCTAGCCCCACCCTTTTTACCCATTTCATGCTGGACATTCCCCTGCTTCCAGACAAATGGAAGTGGCTCAAGACACAGTAAAAAAAAAAATCAGAAGCAGAAAATAATCCAGCAAAAAACAGATACCAAAGTAAAAGCATTTATGCGAATGAAAGCAGGCTATCGCCTACTGTCACACTGCTCGAAAAGTACCTGATCCTGTCTGATCTCAAACAGTCAGGCCTGGTTAGTACTTGCTTGGGAGACTGCCTGGGAATACCAGGTGCAGTAGGCTTGTCTTGTCAGCAGAGGCTGCTCACTGTCTGCACTGAGTGTGAAGAAGGGAGATTGGTAGATGAGTGGATTATAAGGGTTAATCTCTCAAGTTAGTTTCTGTTTTGTTTTGTTATATCGAGCAAATAATTGAAATCCTTGTTTTAGTTAAGAGTTAAGTTAGGTTTCTTGCAGTTTTAAACAGGGGTATACAAACACTCTGAGAGTAGCTGTCGCTAGTTAATTAGGTAGCAAGCTTAAACTGGTTTATGAGCTCCAGCAGAGCTGACACAGCATTGCTTTTGGAGTATAAATTCAGGGGACTCTCAATTACTGCTTGTCTGCACTGAGAGCTGCTGCAGGCCACAGAGTGTGAAGAAGGGAGTTTGGTAATTAACGGAGTTCAGTAAGGAGGGGAACTATAAATTATGAAAAAAAAATTTGAGTGCTCAGAGTGTAAAGTGGGAGTATGTTGGGTGAGGGAGGGGCTCCCTTCTTTCTTTCTTTCTTCTACCTTGTTTCAGTCTCCAGTAGCTGCCTAGTTTTTAAAGTTACATTATGGCAATCAGCTCAGCCAAGTAGAATGTATGTCCTGCGGTATGTGGGAAGTCATGGACACACCACATGACCCAGATGAACACATCTGTAGAAAGTGTCACTGGCTGCAGAAGCTTGAGCTCCGGGATCCGGAACTTGAGCGGCGGCTGGAGTCACTGTTGTGCATCCGCGAGGCATTGGATTACGTGGATAGCACGTTTTGGGAGTTGGTAAGACCGCAGGTTAGGAGCATGCAGGCAGAGAAGGAATGAGTCAAGCAATCTAAGAAAACCAGGCAGGCAGTGCAGGAGTCCCCTGAGACTATCTTGCTTGCTAATTGGTTTTCCATTTTGCATACTGGTGAGAGCGATGGTTCCTTGGGGGAGTGCAGTCGGAGCAAAGTCTGTGGCACCACGGGTGGCTCAGCTGCACAGGAGGGGAGGAAGAAAAGTGGAAGAGTAATAGTGATAGGAGATTCGATAGTCAAGGGATCAGACAGGCATTTCTGCAGCAGTATACGTGACTCCAGGATGGTGCGTTGTCTCCCTGGTGCCAGGGTCAAGGATGTCACAGAGCAGCTGCAGGACATCCTTCTGGGGGAGGCTGAACAGCCAGAGTTCGTGGGCCACATTGGTACAGATGACATAGGTCGGAAGAGGGATGAGGTCCTAAAAGCAGATTTTACAGAGGAAATTGAAAAGCAGGACCTCCAAAGCAGTAATCTCAGGATTACACCCAGTGCCACATGCTATTGGGGAGGGTTTAAATTAGCTTGTCAGGGGGATGGGAACCTGAGGGGCAGCTCAAATTGGAAGGAAATAAAGCTGGTAATAGGAGGTAGAAAAGTATCAAGTGATATTAGAAGGCAGGCAAAACAAAGGTGAGCATCAACCAGGCTTAGAATGCAGAATGTCAAGAAGACAAGGTTCAGGGCGCTCTACCTGAATGCACACAGCATTGGTAACAAGGTAGATGATTTAAAGGCACACGGTAAATGGGTATGATCTGATGCGATAATGGAAACGTGAATACAGGGTGACCAAGACTGAGAACTGAATATTCAAGGATATTCGACATTTTGGAGGCACAGGCAAAAAGGAAAAGGAAGTGGTGTTGCGCTAATAATAAGGGATGGAATCAATACATTAGTAAGGAAGGATCTCAGATCGGAAGAACAAAATGTGGAATCTGATTGGGTGGAGCTAAGAAACAGCAAGGGGCAGCAAACATTGGTAGGAGTTGTTTACAGACCACCAAACAGTAGTGGTAGTGAGGGGCATGGTATTAATCAGGAGATTAGAGAAGCATGTAGCATGGGTAATACAGTAATCATGGGTGACTTCAATCTGCATGTAGACTGGGTAAACCTAATGAGCACTAATGCTGTGGATGACGAGTTTCTCGAGTGTGTTAGGGATGGTTTTCTAGGGCAGTATGTTGAGCAACCGACTAGAGAACAGGCTATTTTAGATCTAGAATTATGTAATGAGGAAGGGCTAATTAATAATCTTGTTGCAAAAGAACCTTGAGAGATGAGTGGCCATAATATGATAGAATTTTACATTATAGTTGAAAGTGAGGTAGTTCAATCTGAAGTCAGGGTATTAAATTTGAACAAAGGAAATTATTAAGATATGAGGGGCGAATTGGCTGAGGTGGATTGGGAAAATACATTAAAAGGTATGACAGTACATAGGCAATGGATAGTGTTTAAAGAAATACTAAATTATACATTCCTTCCAGGCACAAACACCCCAAAAATAAAGTCAGCCGACCATGGATAACAGAGGAAGTTAAGGATTGTATAAGATTAAAAGAAAAAGCCTATAAAGTTGCCAGAAATAGTAGTAAACTTGAGGATTGGGAGGATTTTAGAATACAGCAAAGGAAGATGAAGAAACTGATAAAGAAAGGGAGAATAGAATATGAATGTAAGCTAGCAAAAAATATAAAATCAGATTGTAAAATCTTTTATAGGTACGTAAAAAGGAAACGTTTGGCTAAGACAAATGTGAGTGCATTACAGTCAGAGTCAGGAGAATTTATAATGGAGAATAGAGAAATGGCAGAGAATTTAAATGATTATTTTGTGTCTGTCTTCACTGAGGAAGATACAAGAAGTCTCCCAGAATGAGAGATTCAAGGGATCAGGGAGAATGAGAAATTGAAGGAAATTAGTATTAGTAAGAAGGTTGTATTGGAGAAATTAATGGGGCTGACGGTTGATAAGTCCCCAGGACCTGATATTCTACATCCCAGAGTGTTGAAAGAGGAAGCTATGGAGATAGTGGATGCATTGGTGATCATTTTCCAAAATTCTATAGATTCTGGAACGGTTCCTGCAGATTGGAAGGTAGCAAATGTCACCCTACTATTTAAAAGGGAGGGAGAGAGAAAACAAGGAATTACAGACCTGTTTAACCTTACATCAGTCATTGAGAAAATGCTAGAATCTATTCTAAAGGATGTGATAAATGGACACCTGGATAATAATGATCTGATTGGACACAGACAACATGGATTTATGAATGGGAAATCATGTTTGACAAACCTGTTGGAGTTTCCTGAGGATGTTACTAACAGTATTGATAAAAGGGAGTCGGTGGACATGATATACTTGGATTTTCCGAAAGTTTTTGATAAAGTCCCCCACAGGAAGTTGGTTAGCAAAGTTAAAGCACATGGGATAGAAGGTAATATACTGGCATGGATTAAGAATTGGTTAACAGGCAGAAAGCAGAGAGCAGGAATAAAGGGGTTATTCTCGCATTGGCAGCCTGTGACTAGTGGGGGACTGCATGGATCAGTGCTTGGGCCCCAGCTGTTCACAATACATATCAATGATTTGAATGTGGGGACCAAATGTAGTATTTCCAAATTTGTGGATGACACAAAACTAGGTGGGAATGTCTGTTGTGAGGAAGATGCAAAGTGGCTTCAAGGGGATTTGGACAGACTTAGTGAGTGAGCAGAAATGTGGCAGATGGAATATAATGCGGAAAAATATGAGGTTATCCACTTTGGGAGGAGGAATAGATGTGCAGAGTATTTCTTAAATGGTAAGAGATGAGAAAGTGTCGATGTACAAAGGGACCTGGGTGTCCTTGTCAATAAGTCACTGAAAGCTAACATGCAGTGCAACAAGCAATTAAGAAGGCTAACGGCATGTTAGCTTTTATTGCAAAAGGATTTGAGTACAGGAGTAGTGAAGTTTTGCTTCAATTGTACAGAACTTTGGCGAGACCGCACTTGGAGTACTGCGTGCAGTTTTGTTCCCCTTACCTTAGGAACGATATCATTACCATTGAGGGAGTGCAACGAAGGTTCACCAGACTTGTTCCTGGGATGGCGGGACTGTCCTATGAAGAGAGATTGGGGAAACTGGGCCTGTATTCTCTGGAGTTTCGAAGAATGACAGGTGATCTCATTGAAACCTACAAAATACTTAATGGGATAGACAGGGTAGATGCAGCTAAAATGTTTCCCCTGGTTGGGGAGTCTAGAACCAGGGGACACTCGGAAGGTTGTGAATCTTTGGAATTCTCTACCCCAGAGGGCTGTGGAAGATCAGTCAATAAGTATATTTAAAGCAGAGTTTGACAGATTTCTAAATACCAATGATATAAGGGGATATGAGGATAGTGTGGGAAGAAGGCATTGAAATGGATGATCGGCCATGATCGTATTGAATGGCAGAGAAAGCTTGATGGGCTGAATGGCCTACTCCTCCTCCAATGTTCCTATGTTTAGCATGCTGACATTACCTTAATTTGGCAGTCTTTTTGCTAATCGCTCAAGCACACACATTTTCTCTCTCTATTTGCATTTCTCTCTGTCTCTCACATTATTTGTCCTCTCCCTCCCTCACTTACCCTTTTACTCTCCTCCTCCCCCCAGGAGCCGGTGGTGTAGAGGGAATAGCCCAGTGAAATTCTGAACCCAGGAGCTGGTGGTGTATAGGGAATAGCCCAGTGACATTCTGAACCCAGGAGCTGGTGGTGTATAGGGAATAGCCCAGTGTAATTCTGAACCCAGGAGCTGGTGGTGTATAGGGAATAGCCCAGTGACATTCTGAACCCAGGAGCCGGTGGTGTATAGGGAATAGCCCAGTGACATTCTGAACCCAGGAGCTGGTGGTGTATAGGGAATAGCCCAGTGTAATTCTGAACCCAGGAGCTGGTGGTGTATAGGGAATAGCCCAGTGACATTCTGAACCCAGGAGCTGGTGGTGTATAGGGAATAGCCCAGTGACATTCTGAACCCAGGAGCTGGTGGTGTAGAGGGAATGGCCCAGTGACATTCTGAACCCAGGAGCTGGTGGTTTATAGGGAATGGCCCAGTGACATTCTGAATCCAGGAGCTGGTGGTGTATCAGGAATGACCAATGACAGTCTGAACCCAGGAGCTGGTGGTGTATCAGGAATGACCAATGACAGTCTGAACCCAGGAGCTGGTGGTGCATCAGGAATGACCAATGACAGTCTGAACCCAGGAGCTGGTGGTGTATCAGGAATGACCAATGACAGTCTGAACCCAGGAGCTGGTGGTGTATCAGGAATGACCAATGACAGTCTGTACCCAGGAGCTGGTGGTGTATCAGGAATGACCAATGACAGTCTGAACCCAGGAGCTGGTGGTGTATCAGGAATGACCAATGACAGTCTGAACCCCGGAGCTGGTGGTGTATAGGGAATAGCCCAGTGACAATCTGAACCCAGGAGCTGGTGGTGTATAGGGAATGGCCCAGTGAAATTCTGAACCCAGGAGCTGGTAGTGTATAGGGAATAGCCCAGTGACATTCTGAACCCAGGAGCTGGTGGTGTATCAGGAATGACCAATGACAATCTGAACCCAGGAGCTGGTGGTGTATAGGGAATGGCCCAGTGACATTCTGAACCCAGGAGCTGGTGGTGTATAGGGAATGGCCCAGTGACATTCTGAGCCCAGATCCCAGAGTGAAAGAGTTCTCACACACTGTACTGCCCTGTGTCCCATCAGATTACCAGTTTAATGTTCATGGCTTTTTAGTTTTGGTTAATCAGGCAAAAGAGCTGAAAATTTAAACTTTTCAAAGTAAAAGAACCTCAGCCCACACAGTTTACACTTGTCCCACTGCCTGCATTTTCCAAAGACTAATAAATTCAATTTTTACATACAGAACAAACAGGCAAACTTCACTTACCAGATTAGGCATCACCTCGAAGACAGTGATAATATCGGGGTCACCCAGTTTGTTGTGTGAAAGGTCCAAGACACTCAGGCTAGGGCACTGCTTCAGGTGTTCAATGTCCTGCACTAAGCACAGCCGGTTGTGAGCTAGCTGCAGTGTTTGGAGGACAGACAGGCAGGCTGAGAGAGAAGAAGATCATTACAGGCATGAATTAAGGAGACCTGTTGCATGGTAAGTATCTAAGTAATACAAATGGGAAGATAGTACTTAATGATGCACAGTAGTATTTCATGGATCAATTTCCCACTCTGCACCTCCTTGATATAGAAGTACAGTAGTCTTTACCCAGGGCCAGAGAATGGACAAGCTGCCTGCTCTTCATCTTTACGCATTGAGTTACAATGACAACTTGCACTCATGTGGCACTTTTAATGCAGAAGATCATTCCAACATCCAAAAAGTTATTAGGAGGTGGTGACCAAAAGCTTGGCCAGAGGGCCATAAAAGAGGAGAAGTGGAGAGGTTTAGGGAGGGAATTCCAGAGTGTAGAGCCCAAGTGGTTGATGGCACAGCCACCACTGGTGAGGCAAAGGGAAAGAGTGAAGCAGAAAAGGTGAAAAAAAGAACAGCAGGGTGAAGGTTGGAGGAAGGTACATCGATAAAGAGAGGCTAGGCCATGAAGGGACTTAAGTATGAGGATAAGAATTTTAAATTGTAGGCATTGGGGAACATGTCCTGATGCAGGTCAGCAAGCAAAGGGGTGATGAGTGAATGGGGCTTGGTGCAAGTTAGGATAAAGGCAACAGAGTTTTGGATCAGCTCAAGTTCATGGAGGATGGAAGATGGGAGACCAGCCAGGAGAGCATTGGAATACTTGAGCCTGGAGGTAACAAATGTGTGGCTGAAGGTTTCAGCAACAGATGAACTGAGGCAGGTGTGAAGGCAGGCAATATTAGAGAAATGGAAGGAGGCAGTCTTTGTGATAAGACAATATGGGTTGGAAACTCAGTTCAGTCAAACAGGATGCAAAAGTTGTGAACAGTATGGTCAGCCCAAGACAGTGGTCAGGGAGTGACACCAGTATGGTTTGTGGCAGGGGCCAAAGATGATGACGTTGGACTTCCCAATGTTTAGTGTCTGGGAGTAAATTCTGGTTCTTCCAAGTCTGGATAAGAATCAAGTAGTCTGACAACAAAGAGCCGGGTGTCATCACTGTACATGTGAAACCTGACCTTGTATTTCCTGATAACGTCATTATTAAGGGCATTATTAAGTTTCTAGGTATGAGGGGAGAGCTAGCTAGGGTTGATAGGGTAAATAGTCAAAAAAGGTATGGTAGTAAATAAACAGTGGGAAATATTTAAAGAAAGAATTCAAAATGTTCAACAAAAATACATTCAATTAAAAAACAAAAATTCAGCAAGAAAGATCCATCCATGGCTTACTAGGAAAGTTAAGGACAGTATTAGATTAAAAGAAACGGCTTCTAATGTTGAAAAGAGTAAGCCTGAGGATTGGGAGCTTTAGAAACCAGCAAAGGGCCACCAAAAAGTTGATGAAAAGAGGAAAAAATGGAATAAGGGAATTATATAGCCAGAATTATAAAAACAGATTGCAAAAGCTTTTAGAAGTGTATAAAAAGGAGTAGCAAATGTAAATGTTGGTCCCTTAGAGGCAGTGACAGGAAAAATTATCATGGGAAATTAGGAAATGGCAGAGACATTGAACAAATATTGTGTCTGTCTTCACAGTAGAAGACATCAGAAATCGAGGGTAACCAATGGCGAATAAGAGTGAGGAACATAAGGTAATTAATATCAGAAGAGAAAAAGTTTTAGACAAACATAAGGGACTAAAATCTGACAAATCCCCAAGACCTGATGGCATACAGCCTAGGGTTCTGAAACAGGCAGCTGCAAAGATAATGCATGCACTGGTTATGATTTTCCAAAATTACCCAGATTCTCAAACAAACCCAGCGGTTGTGAAGTTAGCAAATGTAACACTGCTATTCAAGAAAGGAGGGAAGAGAGAAAACAGGCTGGTTAGCCTGACATCAGTCATTGGGAAAATGCTGGAATCTATTAAGGAAGTCTTAACAATGCACTTGGAGAACCATAGTATGATCAGAGAGAGACAACATGGTTTTACGAAAAACATGTTTGACAAATTTATGATAGTTTTTTGAGCATGTATCTAGTAGGGTAGATAAAGGGGAACCAGTAGATGTAGGATACTTGGATTTCCAAAAGGCATTCCATAAGATACCACACAAAGTTAATACATAAGCTCACGGAGTTGAGGTAATATATTAGCATGGATGGAGGATTGGTTAACAGACAGAAAGCAGATCGTAGGGATAAACGGTGTATTTTCGGGTTGGCAGGCTGTAACCAGAGGAGTGCTGCAAGGATCAGTGATGATGTCTCAACTATTTACAAGCTATATTAATGACTTAGATAGAGATACCAAGTAATGTATCCAGGTTTGCTGACAACTCAAAGCTAGGTGGGAATGGAGATATGATGACGTCAACAAGAGGCTGTAAAGAGATATAGACAGGTTAAGTGAATGGGCAATAAAGTGGCAGATGGAGTATAAATTGTAGGGAGTGAGAAGTTATTCACTCTGGTAATAATAATAGAAAACAGAACATTTTTAAAAGGCATGAAACTTTTAAATGTGGATGTTCAGAGAGATTAGGATGTACTCATATAAGGAACACAGAAAGTTAGCATGCAGGTACAGCGAGCAATTAGGAAGACAAATGGCATATTGGCCTTTATTGCAAGGGGATTGGAGTGCAAGATTAAGAAAGTCTTGCTACAATTGTATCGGGCTTTGTTGAGACCACTCAGAGTACTGCATGCAGTTTTGGTCTCCATATCTAGGGAAGGCTGTTACTTGCCTTACAATCGGTACAGCGAAGGCTCATGAGATTGGTTCCTGGGATGAGAGGGCTGTCCTATGACGAGAGGCTGAATGAATTGGGCCTATACTCTCTGGAGTTAAGAAGAATGAGAGGTGATCTCATTGAAACATACAATATTCCAAATGGACTTGACAGGATAGACACTGAGAGTTTGTTTCCCCTGGCTGGGGAATCTAGAAGATGAAGGAACAGTCTCAGGATAAAGGGTCAATCATTTAAGACCGAGATGAGGAGAAATTTCATCACTCAGAGTGTTATGAATCTTTGGAATTGTCTAACCCAGAAGACTGTGGATGCTCCATCATTGAGTATATTTAAGGCTGATATACACAGATTATTGATCTCTCAGGGAATCAAGGGATGCAGGGCGTAGACAGGAAAGTTGTGTTGAGGCAGGAGATCAGCCATGATTATACTGAATGGCAGAGTAGGCTCAAGGGGCAAAATGGTCTTCTCCTGCTCCTATTTCTTATGTTCTTATGTAGATGAGGAAGAAGGGGAAGTCAAGAATAGATCCTTGGGGGACCCCAGAAGTAATGGAGCAGCGGTGGGAAGAGAAGCCATTGCGGGTGACTCTCTGGCTACAACTGGATACTTAAGGGTAGATCCAAGCCAGGGTAGTCCCACTGAGATTGACAACAGAAGAGAGAATGTTTGTGTTAAGAGGTTAAGAACTGAAAATGCACCAGTCAGATAGGATATAATTTGTAATTTTGATTAGAGCCATGTCAGAGCTGTAGTGAGGGTAGTTCCAGTGTCACTCTCCACACACTTCCCGCTCCCTGCACACCTTCCCCCACCTTCCCTCCCTGCTCCCCATCTACCTCCCAGCACTCCTACCCCTGCCGCTCCCACTCCCACGCCAACCCTCCTGCCTCACCCTGCAGCTTTCCACTCCAACCTTGCCCACTCCCGCCACCCTTTTTCCCATGCATCGCGTCTGCTCCTTCTGCGCTTCCCCCATCTGTATGCACCTCGCCTATAACCTACTCTCAACTCACCCCTTCTGCACATCCTCCCTCAAACATAACTGAATACAGTAATAGGGACAAACTTGGAAACCATTTATATTTGCAACAAAACTTGTATCCTGTCCCTGACGACCATGTGTGCAGGAAGTGTATCCATCTGCAGCTACTGGCTACCTGCATAATGGAGCTGGAGCTGCGGGTGAATTCACTGTGGAGCATCCGCGATGCTGAGATTGTCATAGATAGCACGTTTAGCAAGGTGGTCACACCACAGGCAAATGCTGCAAAAGCAGGAAGGGAATGGGTGACTACAGGCAGAGTAGAGGAAGGCAGGTAGTGCAAGAGTCCCCTGTGACTATCCCCCTCTCTAACAAATATACTGCTTTGGATATTGTTGGGTAAGATGGCTCAGGGGAAAGCAGCAAGGGCCAAGTTCATGGCACCATGGGTGGCTCTGCTGCACAGGAGGGAAGGAAGAAGAGTGGCAGGGCTATAGTGATAGGGGATTCAATCGTAAGGGGAACAGACAGGCATTTCTGCAGCCGCAAAGGAGACTCCAGGATGGTATGTTGCCTGCCTGGTGCTAGGGTCAAGAATGACTCCGAGCAGCTGCAGGGCATTCTGAGGGTGGAGGGCAAGCAGTCAGTTGTTGTGGTACATATCGGTACCAACGACATAGGTAAAAAAAAAAAGGGATGAGGTCCTGCAAGCTGAATATAGGAAGTTCGAATGAAAATTAAAAAGTAGGACCTCAAAGGTAGTAATCTCAGGAGTAATACCAGTGCCACGTGCTAGCGAGAGCAGAAATAGCAGGATATATCAGATGAATACATGGCTGGAGAAATGGTGTAGAGGGGAGAGATTCGGATTCCTGGGACATTGGGACCGGTTCTGGGGAAGGTGGGACCAGTACAAGCTGGACTGGTTGCATCTGGGCAGGACTGGGACCAATTTCCTCGGGGTTGTGGGGGGGGAGGGGTTGCTAGTGCTGTTGGGGATGGTTTAAACTAGAATGGCAGGGGGATGGGAATCTGAGCAGGGAGACAGAGGAGAGGGAAACAAGGTTAGAAATAAAAAGTAGAAAGGCAAGATGCAAAAGTGAAAGGCAAAGAAAACAAGGGTGAGAAACAAATGGGGCCATAGTGCAAAATAAAGCTAAGATGACTAATAATGTTAAAAAGATAAGTCTAAAGGCATTGTGGCTTAATGCGCCAGAGCATTCACAATAAGGTAGATGAATTAACAGCGCAAATAGATATAAACGGTTATGATATATTAGTGATTACAGAGACATGGCTGCAAGGTTACCAAGGATGGGAACTGAACATCCAGGGCAATTCAATATTGAGGAAGGACAGGCAAAAAGGGAAAGGGGGAGGAGTAGCGTTGTTAGTAAAGGGGGAAATCAATGCAATAGTGAGGAAGGATATTGGCTTGGAAAATCATGATGTGGAAACTGTATGGGTGGAGCTAAGAAACACCAAGGGGCAGAAAACGTTGGTGGGGGTTGTCTTTTGGCCCCCAAACAGCAATGGAGATGTAAGGGATGGCATTAAACAGGAAATTAGAGACACATGCAATAAGGGTACAACTGTAATCATGGGTGATTTTAATCTACATATAGATTGGTCAAACCAAATTAGCAATAATGCTGTGGAGGATGATTTCCTGGAGTGTGTATCTGACAGTTTTTTAGACCAATATGTTGCGAACCAACTAGAGAACAGGCTATCCTAGACTGGGTATTGTGCAATGAGAAAGGATTAATTAACAATCTTGTTGTGCGGGGTCCCTTGGGGAGGAGTGACCATAACATGGTAGAATTCTTCATTAAGATGGAGAGTGAAGTAGTTGAATCTGAAACTATGGTCCTGAATCTAAATAAAGGAAACTCAAAGGTATGAGCCGCGAGTTGGCTACGGTAGATTGGGGAACTTTACTAAAAGGGTTGACGGTGGATAGGCAATGGATAATATTTAAAGAAGTTGTGCATGAATTACAACAATTATTCATTCCTGTCTGGCGCAAAAATAAAACCGTGGCTCAACCGTGGCTTACAAAAGAAATTAAGGATAGTATTAGATCCAAAGAGGAGGCATATAAAATTGCCAGAAAAAGCAGCAAGTCTGAGGATTGGGAGCAGTTTAGAATTCAGCAAAGGAGGACAAAGAGGTTGACTAAGCGGGGCAAAATTGAGTGAGAGTAAACTTGGGGGGAACATAAAAACTGACTGTAAAAGCTTCTATTAATATGTGAAGAGAAAAAGATTAGTGAAGACAAATGTAGGTCCTTTATAGTCAGAAATGGGGTAAATTATAATGGGGAACAAAGAAATGTCAGAACAATTAAATAGATACTTTGATTCTGTCTTCACAAAGGAGGACACAAATAACCTCCCAGAAATGTTAGGGAACCAAGGGTCTAATGAGAGGGAGGAACTGAAGGAAATCAGTATTAGTAAAAAAATAGTGCCAGGGAAATTAATGGGGTTAAAGGCTGACAAATCCCCAGGGCCTGATAATCTACATCCCAGAGTACGAAAGGAAGTGGCCCTGGAAGTAGTGGATGCATTGGTGGTCATCTTCCAAAATTGTATCGACTCTGGAGCAGTTCCTACAGATTGGAGGGTGGCAAATGTAAACCCACTATTTAAAAAAAGGAGGGAGAGAAAAAACAGGGAACTACTGACCAGTCAGCCTTACATCAGTAATACAAAGAGAACAAAGAAAATTACAGCACAGGAACAGGCCCTTCGGCCCTCCAAGCCTGCGCCGATCCAGATCCTCTATCGAAACATGTCGCCTATTTTCTAAGGGTCTGTATCTCTTTGCTTCCTGCCCATTCATGTATCTGTCTAAATACATCTTAAAAGTTGCTATCGTGCCCGCGTCTACCACCTCCGCTGGCAACGCGTTCCAGGCACCCACCACCCTCTGCGTAAAGAACTTTCCACGCATATCCCCCCTAAACTTTTCTCCTCTCACTTTGAACTCGTGACCCCTAGTAATTGAATCCCCCACTCTGGGACAAAGCTTCTTGCTATCCACCCTACCCCGTCTATACCTCTCATGACTTTGTACATCTCAATCAGGTCCCCCCTCAACCTCCGTCTTTCTAATGAAAATAATCCTAATCTACTCAACCTCTCTTCATAATGGGGAAAATGCTAGAGTCTATTATAAAGGATGTGATAGCAGAACACCTGGAAAGCATAAACGGGATTGGGCAAAGTCAGCATGGGTTTACGAAAGGGAAATCATGTATATCAAATCTACTGGAGTTTGTTGAGGATGAAACTAGAAGAATAGATAAGGGAGAACCAGTGGATGTGGTGTATTTGGATTTTCAGAAGGCTTTTGATAAGGTCCCACATAAGAGGTTAGTGTGCAAAATTAAAGCACAAGGGATTGGGGGTAATATACTGGCAGGAATTGAGAATTGGTTGACAAACAGGAAACAGAGAGTAGGAATAAACGGGTCTTTTTCCGGGTGGTGGATACCGCAGGGATCAGTGCTTGGGCCCCAGCTATTCACAAGGTATATTAATGACTTGGGTGAGGGAACTAAATGTAACATTTCCAAGTTTGCAGATGACACAAAGTTGGGGAGGAATGTGAGCTGTGAGGAGGATGCAAAGAGGCTCCAATGTGATTTGGACAAGTTAGGTGAGTGGGTAAATGCATGGCAGATGCAGTATAATGTGGATAAATATGAGGTTATCTACTTTGGCTGTAAAAACAGAAAGGCAGATTATCTGAATGGTGGTAGATTGGGAAAGCGGGAGTTGCAACGAGACCTGGATGTCCTTGTACACCTGTCGCTGAAAGCAAGCATTCATGTGCAGCAAGCAGTTAGGGTGGCGAATGGTATGTTGGCTTTCATTGCAAGAGGATTTGAGGAGCAAGGATGTCTTACTGCAGTTATACAGGGCCTGGGTGAGACTACATTTGGAGTAGCGTGTGCAGTTTTGGTCTCCTTATCTGAGGAAGGATGTTCTTGCCATGGAGGGAGTGCAAAGAAGATTTACTAGGCTGATTGCTGGGATGGCAGGATTGACGTATGAGGAGCGACTGGGTCGACTAGGCCTATATTCACTGGAGTTTAGAAGAATGAGAGGGGATCTCATTGAAACCTATAAAATTCTAACAGGATAGAGGATCTGGATCGGCGCAGGCTTGGAGGGCCGAGGGGCCTGTTCCTGTGCTGTAATTGTCTTTGTTCTTTCTTTGTTCTAGGACTAGACAGGCTAGATGTAGGGAGGATGTTCCCGATGGCTGGGGAGACCAGAACCAGGGGTCACAGTCTCAGGATAAGGGGTATGCCATTTAGAACCGAGATGAGGAGAAATTTCTTCGCTCAGAGGGTGGTGAACCTGTAGAATTCTCTACCGCAGAAGGCAGTGGAGGCCAAGTCATTAAATATATTCAAGAAGGAGATAGATATATTTCTTAATGCCAAAGGGATCAAAGGATATGGGAAGAAAGCGGGAACAGGGTACTGAATTAGACGATCAGCCATGATCTCATTTGAATGATGGAGCGGGCCCGAAGGGCTGAATGGCCTACTCCTGCTACTATTTTCTATGTTTCTATGATAAAAACTCTGCCACAATTCAGAGGGGAAGTGTTGGTCATTTTCATATGGATTCTCTCCACTGGTCTCAGAGGGAGCCACTCAATGAAGTGTGCTGTTTACAATATGATGAACAGAAGGGAACAAGTATTGTGAGCACTTCTTTTTATGGGAAAGGGCTGGCAGGCCCTTTGAATTTACTCACAGAGGTTCTCAATGGTTTTGATGTAGTTGTTGCTGAGATTGAGGGAGTCCAGTTTCTGCAGCGGCTCCAGGTTCTCTATTTTATGAATGAGGTTTTGATGCAGGAAGAGGCAACGTAGCTCGGTCTGAGCATCCAGGTTCTCAATCTTTGACAGTCCATTACATTCCAGCCACAGGCACCTCAGGCCAGTGTACTCCTCCAGGTTCTCAATACAGGAGAAACCTACATCAGAAAAAACAGCAAATGCTCATCAAACACACATAACTGGTGTGATTAGACAACATTGGCTGAAATTAAAACCTGAATTGTATACAGTACACCTATGGCCTCTGTTGGAGCTTAAATGTGTAGGTAGCTTCTAACTGCTTAAATTAAATAGATTGTCATTAGACTAGACAGAAACCTACTCTACCAGAAAACCAAATGAATACTTCAATTAATTCAGGTATCTTCAAGTTGCTGCTCTTTCATTGAATAACCAACTTGAGAGCTAAAACAACATACATAGCGGATAGAAAAGCTCAAATAATTTACAAATTAAGAAAATCCATAAAATTGGCCACATGCAGGGGGTGGGATATCTGTCCAATAGGCACAGCCTCAAGCTCAAGTTTTACTCCTTTTCGAAGCTTGCTTTCTTCTGTAGGCCCTTCCTTCAGGTATGTTTTAAATCTTGTTATGTGCAGTCCCCCAGAACCATTGGCTGTTCAAACACATACTTGTACATTTCAATTCACTGCTGTTCCATTGTGCCATCTTTCAGATGAGATGTTAAACTGAGTCCCTCCTTGTCCTCTCAAGTGGTCATAAAAGATCCCATGGCACTATTTTGAAGAAGAGCAGGGGAGTTATCCCTGGTGTCCTGGCTACTAATTACTCCTCAATCAACATAACAAGTAAAGAAATTTCCCAGTGATCTCCAAAGTGTGCAGCAGTACCCACAGTGCCCAATACTTGGTCTGATGGATACCATTTGCATGGTGCTGATGGGACAATAAAGTTTTTTTTTGTTGTTCTTTATATGGTGCTCGTGTTAAGAAGAATGGCAACAGCAGCAATACTGACAAAAGACTGAGGGCCCAGAAACGGGATTCACCACAAAAAAGAAAGACTTGCATTCATATAATGATTGTCATGATCATTGGATGTCCCGAAGCGCTTTACAGCCAATGAAATATTTTTGAATTGTAGTCACTGTTGTAATGTAGGAAATGCAGCAGCTAATTTGCACACAGCAAACTCCCACAAATAGCAATGTGATAATAACCAGATAATCTGTTTTTGTTATGTTGATTGAGGAGTAATTAGTGGCCAGGACACCAGGGATAACTCCCCTGCTCTTCTTCAAAATAGTGCCATGGGATCTTTTATGACCACTTGAGAGGATAGAGAGGGCCTCAGCTTAACGTCTCATCTGAAAGATGGCATCTCTGACAGTGCAGCACTCTGTCAAGTGGGACTTAAACCCGGAACCTCTGACTCAGAGGTAAGTGCTCTACTAACTGAACCACAGGTAACATTGGCTCGGTTTCATGTCTTGAGATCGTAGCCAGGTAAAGACTCCCAAGAAAACTAGCCTAGGGCTTAGCATGGACCCTTAGACCAATATTACATGCAGTATTTACAATTCAATATGGAAATAAAAATTCCTATTTTGACAGATTATTAAAAAAGCAGCCTCTTGCCTAGATTTTGCTATAGTCTGAGTTTTGTTGGTTGCACAAGTTGGGTGAAACTTCTCTGAGTGCTTAGGAACATAGGAACAGGAGGAAGCCATTCAGCCCCTCAAGCATGTTCAATTAAGTCGTGGCTGTCTGTATCTTAACTCCATCTACCCACCCTGGTTCTGTAACTCTCAACAAATGTATTTAGCATTAAGAGAACAAATAGTAGCAGTAAGACAAGTTTTACAGTAAAGCGCAGCCAGATCCTTGTTGGAAAAGAAATAAGGAATTTACAAATGCAATTCAAAATTGTGACCAAACTTTCTAACATACTGCTCCTTTGTTGTCTTTTTCTCTCTCAAACTATGGAAGCTACCAACTTGACTTTCTCAGAGACTCACCAGTTTGATAAAAGACAGGCTGATAATAACTTCAAAACAGGGACTGGAACCCAATAATTTTAAACAACTGTCTGTTTAGTTCGAAAAAAGCTTCCAATCAAAATTATACATGAGAAAGCACACCAAATGTTTGTATCTGAATCTACTGAGTTGACTCCTCCCTCAGGCAACTGCCCAGCAACAACCTGGCATTTGTTGCAAAACACATCTTAAATTATCCTGACACCATGATATAGTAAAGAGGCTAACACCATCCTAAATCTTAGACAAATTCGCTTCAATTTGTCAGGGGATACTTTCCTGTACAACATGGTGTGTTACACAGTACGATTCAGGCTGTAATTAAAAGCAGTGTATTGTCAGACTCACTGTGCCCATAACCATGGATGATCTGCCACTGTTTACAAAAAGGCACAAGGCTGAGTTCTTCTACCCCAGGAAATACAAAACTATGCTGCTTTACATACTAGTATTATCATGCTAAACTTTAAAAAGCTTGTACGCACAAATGCAATAATTCAAATTTTGTTTTTACAAAAAAAATCACTTTCCCCACAATTGATAAAAGCAAAGCCCAGCTTTTCACTCACAGAACTCCACACCAACAGCAAAGGACAGGAAAACTGAAACCACCAAGTCAACATTCTCAGTGGCAGACCTTGGCAGACACAAAAGGTGACCATGCAGTCACCTAACTCACTGTTATAGCCACAATGACCACTGAATAGAACGAGGAAAAGGTTAGTGTGGTGAAGATAATGGTTTATTTAACAGCACCCTCATTTGTACCAAATTATTGTACTCAAAAAATGTTTCAGGAATTACTGACTCCAATTATATATTGAGAATCACTGCCAGAAATGATCGGTGGCTAGAGGGCAAAGTAGAGCCTGCAGTATAACTTGGCAAGGCATCACTTGTCTCAACCTGTACAGAAGAACATAAGAAATAGGAGCAGGAGTAGACCATATGCTGTCTCAAGCCTGCTTTGCCATTCAGTAAGACCATGGCTGATCTTCTGCCTCAACACAACTTTCCTGCCCAATCCCGGCATCCCTTGATTGCTCGAGAAATTAAAAATCTATCAACCTCAGGCTTGAATATACTCAATGACAGAGCATCCACAACCCTCTGGGGTGGACAATTCCAAAGATTCACATCCCTCTGAGTGAAGAAATTTCTCATCTCAGTTGTAAATGATCAACCCTATATCCTCAGGCTGTGCTCCTGAGTTTTAGATTCCCCAGCCAGGGGAAACATCTGCTCAATGTCTACCTATCAAGCCCTTTCAGAATCTTGTATGCGTCAATGAGATCACCTCTCTTTCTTCCAAACTCCAGAGAGTACATGCCCAATTTACTCAGCCTCTCATCATAGGCCAATCCTCTCAGCTCAAGAACCAATCTAGTGAATCTTCACTGGACCATCTCCAAGCCAAGTAGATCCTTCCTTTGATATGGAGACCAAAACTGCACATAGTACTCCAACAGTGGTCTCACCAAAGCCTTATACAATTGTAGCAAGACTTCTTTTTGCATGTACTCCAGTCCCCTTGCAATAAAGGCCAACATGCTACTTGACTTCCTAATTGCTTGCTGTACCTGCATGCTATCTTTCTGTATTCCTTGTGTGAGTACATCCAAGTCTCTCTGAACATCAACTTTTAGAAGTTTCACACCTTTAAAAAAAAATCTGCTTTTCTGTTCTTACTACCAAAGTGAATAGCCTCACACTTCCATACATCATACTCATCAGCCACATTGTTGCCCACTCACTTAAGCTGACTATATCTCTTTGCAAACTTTGTGCCTTCCTGTAGCCTAACACCATTCCCGCATTCTGTTTAAGACGCAACAAAATTTCACTCAGCAAACCATGTACTAAATGTGGTCAACAGGTGTAGCTAGGAGTCATTAGAAATTATATCTTTATAAATATTGCATATTAGAAGCCATGATTTATTTAAACACTACATTGTGGGACTGAGTTACATAGAATTTATGAAAATCTACCTTTACTCATTTTAAAAAATATCAAGCTGCAATGATAAAACAATGCCACTAACTAGCTCAGCAGATAAATTTAATATGTGCATATTCCCGAGGCATACTGATCAGGAAACTCCACCATTTTCACTGCATACTGAAGCAGCTGATTACAGCGGAGGCAGCAGTTGAGTGCTCATAGATCCTAGAACACAGGCTACACAGCTAGAGAGAACTGACAAGAGTTACTTCTACAGATTGTTCTCTTGCTGGTTCTGGTTGGATGTTGCTTGGGGACAGTGGACGAGGGTAGCAACTACCTCAGTTGTGATGCCCCCACAGTTGACCAGCTTGCCAGCTGTGTTGGTACTGAGGCACTGAAATTCTAGAGAGGAAGTAAAAGGGAAGAAAATGTGATAAACAAATTGGAGAAGGAAAAACAGCAAGATATCGATGGTAAGCAGTGATGCTAGTAAAAGAAGGAAGATTCTGTCCCTCCAACTCCAAACACGATTTATTTCACACCACCAATTGGATCATTTAAGAGGCAGGATATGGCTCAACTCATTTTTAAATATTTTTAATGGGGTAATTGAAAGACAATTGCTGATCCCGAGTTTTCTTCACATTTGCATCCAGATAATCCCCACGACATCCAACTCCCACATTTAAAACGGGCAGTCATTTACATTAGGTGTTACGAGTGCTTCCTTTTTTCTGTTAAATTGTGAGGATGTGTGTTTTAAAACTGAAAAGGAGTCCACAGATATTTTTTTTCAAAAAGGGTTACAGAGAGGCTGTTTGAAAACAACATTTGCTAGAAGTCACCTGTCTTCAGATAAGTACCCAGCAGGGGCTTTTTGACAGGTTAAGATTTTCTTTGAAAAGCCTGCCAGTTTTTTCATCTCTTTGAGAAGCTCTTAGAAGCGAGCGTAAGAAATAGAGAAATTGATGCTGCATTCCTCCTGAAAGGCCTGCTTGAAACCCCTGTCGTTGCATTTCTCCTGAGACGGTGGAAAAACCTGCCGGATAAATCCTCAATGCCGCATGAACAAACTGCTCCAGAAAAGGATCCCAGTGACCCATCACGTATACCAGACAAAAAAAGGGACATCTGACATCTTTCCATAGCTTCTCTTTTTTTTCTTCAAGAATTAGCAAATATTTGGTCAAAGTATTCTTTTTCTGTTTATTTCTTGTAACAGAGCTCTAAAGAGAAAATCTCTATTTTTCGAATAACCAGTGTGTGTGTTTGTGAGGGGCTAAGGTAAATAGGGAACTTTCATATTTCAATCAGTGTGTTAATGCTTTGCTTTGTTACTGGTTAAGACTGGTTTTATAATAAACTGATAATTTTGTTGTTTATGAAAGATATCTGGCTGGTGTATTTTATTCTGGGATAAAGAATAGAGCATATGACTGACCGCATCTGCATCTGGGTCGACATTTAAATATATGTTGTGACCCGTGGAGAAATGGAACTAGAAACAATAGTGCACTCCTCCCGCCTTGGTCGTAACATAATAATTGGGGGCTCTCTGAAGGATAACCCAACGGCAACGACATACAATTGTAAGTGGGGTAATAATAATTGAAAAGAGGAAAAGTAAAAAAAAAAAACAGGTTTCTTGTGCATAAGAGTAAAGCTTACATGACCGGAATGTCTTTGTCAGTTGTTACCACATTCTGGGGAAGGAGGATGTATCCCTGAGTAATTGGAGAAACTTAACCAAGGTTATACTAAAGGATTTGGCAGAACTGTTGGTGTTAGAGTTAAAACCAAGGGCTAAGAAAGGAGATATAATTGAGGTGTAAGCACACGATTTGAAATTGGAAGACAAAAAAGGCGGTAGTTGGTAGTTCAGCTGAACTAGCTAAAATTCAGTTACAGATGAAGCAGCTTGAGCTTGAACAGGAAAAAGAGCTGAAGAAACTTGAGCTTGAACAGGAAAGAGAATTGACAATGAAGAAACTTTAACTTGAAAGAGAGGAAAGGGCAAAAGGGAGGAAATTCGAATTTTAAAAGGCTGGAACTAAGACAACAGGGTGTCCTTGACTTCAAGGAAAATTCTGGTGAGAGAAGATCTGACTTTAGTCCAGAAAGCAGTGGAGAGCTGTTTAAATTTGTACAAGCCTTCCTGAAGTTTGAGGAAGGGTACATATATGGGAAAACTCCTTAATCCCTAAACCCTCATGCACACACACACACCTTCAAAGAGAAACGGTTAACTGGTTTCTAAAGGGTGTTTTGCATTCCAACTGTTTCTCAGGAATAGAAGGAATAATAAAAAATAATCAAGGTTCACGCACTGGTAGGATGTTTTCAGTATGGTGATGTGTTGCAGAATCGAATAGTTGGATGCCACTCGAAGAATCCAGGACCAGCATGTTCCTGTGAGGAAGAAAGACAAGTTTGGCAAGTTTCGGGAAGCTTGGATAACACAGGATATTGTGAGCCGAGTCAAAAAGAAAAAGGAAGCATTTGTAAGGGCTGGAAGGCTAGGAACAGATGAAGCACTTGAGGAATATAAAGACAGTAGGAAGGAACTTAAGCAAGGAGTTAGGAGGGCTAAAAGGGGTCATGAAAAGTCATTGGCAAACAGGATTAAGGAAAATCCCAAGGCTTTTATACATATATAAAGAGCAAGAGGGTAACCAGGGAAAGGGTTGGCCCACTCAAGGACAGAGATGGGAATCTATGCGTGGAGCCAGAGGAAATGGGTGAGGTGCTAAATGAGTACTTTGCATCAGTATTCACCAAGGAGAAGGACTTGGTGGATGATGAGTCTAGGGAAGGGAGTGCAGATAGTCTCAGTCATCTCATTATCAAAAAGGAGGAGGTGTTGGGTGTCTTGCAAAGCATTAAGGTAGATAAGTCCCCAGGGCCTGATGGGATCTACCCGAGAATACTGAGGGAGGCAAGGGAAGAAATTGCTGGGGCCTTGACAGAAATCTTTGCATCCTCATTGGCTACAGGTGAGGTCCCAGAGGACTGGAGAATAGCCAATGTTGTTCCTTTGTTTAAGAAGGGTGGTAAGGATAATCCAGGAAATTATAGGCCGGTGAGCCATACGTCAGTCGTAGGGAAACTATTAGAGAGGATTCTTCGGGACAGGATTTACTCCCATTTGGAAACAAACGAACTTATTAGCGAGAGACAGCATGGTTTTGTGAAGGGGAGGTCGTGTCTTACTAATTTGATTGAGTTTTTTGATGAAGTGACGAAGATGATTGATGAGGGAAGGGCGGTGGATGTTGTCTATATGGACTTTAGTAAAGCCTTTGGCAAGGTCCCGCATGGCAGACTGGTGCAAAAGGTGAAGTCACACGGGATCAGAGGTGAGCTGGCAAGATGGATACAGAACTGGCTCAGTCACAGAAGACAGAGGGTAACAGTGGATGGGTGTTTTTCTGAATGGAGGGATGTGACTAGTGGTGTTCTGCAGGGATCAGTGCTGGGACCTTTGCTGTTTGTAGTATATATAAATGATTTGGAGGAAAATGTAGCTGGTCTGATTAGTAAGTTTGCAGACGACACAAAGGTTGGTGGAGTTGCGGATAGTGATGAGGATTGTCAGAGGATACAGCAGGATATAGATCAGTTGGAGACTTGGGCGGAGAAATGACAGATGGAGTTTAATCCGGACAAATGTGAGGTAATGCATTTTGGAAGGTCTAATGCAGGTGGGAGGTATACAGTAAATGGCAGAACCCTTAGGAGTATTGACAGGCAGAGAGATCTGGGCGTACAGGTCCACAGGTCACTGAAAGTGGCAACGCAGGTGGATAACGTAGTCAAGAAGGCATACGGCATGCTTGCCTTCATCGGTCGGGGCATAGAGCATAGAAATTGGCAAGTCATGTTGCAGCTGTACAGAACCTTAGTTAGGCCACACTTAGAATATTGCGTGCAATTCTGGTCGCCACACTACCAGAAGGATGTGGAGGCTTTGGAGAGGGTACAGAGGAGGTTTACCAGGACGTTGCCTGGTCTGGAGGGCATTAGCTATGAGGAGAGGTTGGAAAATCTCGGATTGTTTTCACTGGAACGACAGAGGTGGAGGGGTGACATGATAAAGGTTTACAAATTATGAGCAGCATGGACAGAGTGGATAGTCAGAAGCTTTTTCCCAGGGTGGAAGAGTCAGTTACTAGGGGACATAAGTTTAAGGTGAGAGGGGCAAAGTTTAGAGGGGATGTGCGAGGCAAGTTTTTTTTACACAGAGGGTGGTGAGTGCCTGGAACGTGCTGCCAGGGGAGGTGGTGGAAGCAGATACGATAGGAACGTTTAAGAGACATCTTGACAAATATATGAATAGGAAGGGAATCGAGGGATATGGGCCCCGGAAGTGCAGAAGGTGTTAGTTTCGGCAGGCATCAAGATCGGCGCAGGCTTGGAGGGCCGAATGGCCTGTTCCTGTGCTGTACTGTTCTTTGTTCTTTGTTCTCTCCAGGCGAGGTTGATGAACCGTCTATGATGGGTAGGTGTTCATGCCAATTTAACTGCCACAGGCGTCACATAGGTCTCCCATCAGGGGTGTAGCAACAGGTCTGCTTGGGTTTTGGAAGCAGCAGTCTAGAAGTAGAAGAATTCTTTAGATTTCAGGATTTTCTTGGAACACAGGAGGCAGTAGGAATCTCACTGGATGCAGCAATTCTTCAGAGACCCGAGGCAAATGGAATCTGCCACCTTTCAAATGCAGAATTCATTTTCAAGAGATGCAAGTCTCCTTTATAAAGAGAGAGGTAACACTTTCTGGGCCTTTTCTCTCTTGCTCCAGGCAGGTTAAGCAAAGATTTCAAATGCCTGCCCTTTGTCCAATTCACAAGCTTTTAAAGGGTCCAAAGTGAAAAAAGAACCTTCCTGAACATGGTCACATGTGTAGACACAGTGTCTCCCCCGGTTCAAAAGCTGCTCTGAAGAAAGGTGATTTCCTTGAAACTGCTGACCTTCCTGTTCTTTTACAAGTTTAACTTCTTTTCAAGACACCCATAAAGTTCACTCTTGTTCTGAACTTCCTTTCAAAACATTGCAGGAATTCCCACTATTTTTGCAGGTGTCTTTCACTGAGCAAAATCCTTTTTTCATTTTTTTTTTTGAAACACATAGAAGTCCATGATTTTAGTACAAAAATAAAACCTTTTGTGACACCATGTAGAGAACCAGAAAGTTTCAACAGCCAGACAGACAGCAGAAATCGCTGACAATTACGAGCTTGTTTACAAGCACAAACCCTTTTCCGTCACCACCACAAACCCAAGAAGGTGGCAGAGTGAAAGGAAGGCAAGTAGCCAGGGGCAGGGACAGCTGGGAATGCTCCAGGATCTCCTCCTCAGGCCTGAAAGACACTAGGGTGGAAGGGAGGTCTGCAAGCCTAAATGTCACCATTGTCACAAGGTGGGACACCTTCCTACAGAACGCTGGAAGTTGCGGGGTAAACCCATGGGACTTATTCGGGTACACAAAGCCAATATAGAAAAAGGGCCATGACTGAGAGTATGACAGATCAGGCTGCAGCTCTGACTGCAGCTGTAAGGCCAAGTACAAAAACCGCTCTGAGTGCGGGGGAAGCAATTAAGATACCTTACAGTTATAGGGAATACTTGTCAAAAAGAAAAGTAACTCCTTATCCCTCAAGTGGGGCAGGTAAACCTATAGTTATACTTAGGGATACAGGGGTTACACAAACTCTTTTGCTGGGGAAAGGCATTGAATGCCAAGGTTTTAGTGAATGGCAATGGCGGGAAGTATAAACCTGTACCTTTGTATCGGGTGCACTTGGAGTGTGACTTAATGTCTGGAAAGGTAAATGTAGGAGTTGTCCATGGTTTGCTGGCAGACAGAGTTGACCTACTCGTGGGAAATGATTTGGACGGAGCAAAGGTAGTAGCTTCTCCAGTAGTTACGGGAAAACCAAGTGAAGTCAAAGAGACAGAAAAGTTGCAGGAAATGGTTCCAGGAATTCTTTCTTCATGTGTTGTGACCCGAGCATTGGCTGAACAAGTTCCATTATCGGAGGTATAATTGGCATCACAGATAGTCGAATATCTGAAACTTTCTTTGGGATTTGGATCTGATCAAGGCTCAGCAAGCTGATCCATGTGATAAATAAAGTGGCACAATTAGCTCCAATGGAAGCTGAGGCAAAGGGAGTTCCGGAAGGCTACTATATTAAAAATGGGATTGTGATGAGTAAGTGGAGACTTCCTCACAGACGTGTGGATGAAGAATGGACGGTTGTTCACCAGATAGTGGTACCGCTCAAGTATCGCTGGGAAATATTAAGGATAGGGCATGAAATTCCTATAGCAGGACTTGTAGGGATGCAGAAGACCCAATCATGTATAGGTCGACATTTTTACTGGCCAGGTCTTTCCAAGAACGTAATGCAGTTTTGTAAAACATGCCGGATTGTGGGAAAACTGCAACCTGCCATAAAACCAGCACCTCTAATTCCCATACCAGTTTTTGGAGAACCATTTAGTAGAGTGTTGGTTCACTATGTAGGACATTTACCAAAAACAAAAGCGGGACACCAATATATACTCACGATCATGGATATGGCTACTCAGTTCCCAGAGGCCATTCCCTTGAGAACAATTTCTGCTAAGGTAGTGGTAGAGAAGTTAACCCAGTTCTTCACTAGACATGCATTACCAATTGAGATTCAGTGAGATCAAGGTTCCAATTTTACATCTAAAATTTTCCAGAAAGTCATGAATAATTTGGGTATAACACAGTTGAAGTCTTCAGCATACCACCCACAGACACATGGGGCTTTAGAGTGGTACCATCAGACCCTCAAAATGATGATCATGGCATACTGTCATGAATATCCCCATGATTGGGATAAAGGGCTAGAATTTCCTTTGTTTGCCACTAGGGATTCACCTAATGTGTCTCCTGGTTTTAGTCCTTTGGAATTAGTTTATGAACATGAGATCAGAGGCCCTCTAAAACTAATTAAAGAAAGGAAACTTTTCAGAGATTAATGAACCAAGTGGTAGCCAGTGTTCCTGATTGTGTGGTTTACCTTGATGATGTGCTGGTATACAGTGACACTTGGAAGGACCACTTGGAACAACTAGAAGCTCTGTTTAGAAAATTACAATCAGCTGGTTTAGCGATAAACCTTGCCAAAAGTGAATTTTCAAAAGTGAGAGTAACCTACCTCGGGCATATAGTAGGGCAAGGACAAGGGTTGCCAAGAACAGCGAAAATACAAGCATTGGAGGAGTTCCCTACCCCTAAGACTCAATGAGAAATCATGAGATTTTGGGGGATGAGTGGTTTCTACTGCAAGTTTGCATCAAATTTTAGTACTATCGCTGCTCCACAGATTTGCTACAAAAAAAAAGAAAACTAAGGTAGTGTGGTCAGGTGGGTGCCAAGCATCTTTTGATAGGCTGAAAACCATTTTGATTAATGAACCAGTGTTGGCTGCTCCAAATTTCACAAAGCCCTTCAAGGTAGCAATTGATGCTAATGACCTGGGGGTTGCTGCAGTCCTATTACAAGACATTACAAGTCAAAAAGATATTCAACAGGGGAAAAAGAAACCCGAGGCTTATTATTAGCTCTTAAGCATTTTGAGGTCTATGTCTGCCACGACTACAGAGAGACACTGGTATATACTGATCATAACCCCCTAGCCTTTGTGGAAAAGTTCAAAAACCAGAATGCTAGACTATTCCGATAGAGTTTACTATTGCACCTCATCACTTAAGGATTATCCACATTGTGGGAAAAAATTAATGTAATTGTGAATGTTTTGTCTAGGATCTAACTTTGCTTTGAGTTATTTGAGTGCAAAGATAATACAAAGCAGAACTGTATTAGCTACAGGTAAAGACTGAATCAGAATGAGTGTGTAAATGTGTTTTAATATTTTTCTTCATCTATTTTTTCCACACTCTCTGTATTTCTGCACGCGCTCTGTTTGGATTTTGTAAAAAAAAAGTGACATCACTGAAATTCTGTGCGCTGATTGGTCGGTGGGCGGCAGCTGTTATTGCCTGGGGATAGCTGTGATAGATTGGTGTAAAAAAAAGGTTCCTTTTAAATTAAAGCCCTAGGATAGCCTGGGGGCGGCACAGTGGCGCAGTGGTTAGCACCGCAGCCTCACAGCTCCAGCGACCCGGGTTCAATTCTGGGTACTGCCTGTGTGGAGTTTGCAAGTTCTCCCTGTGTCTGCGTGGGTTTCCTCCGGGTGCTCCGGTTTCCTCCCACAGCCAAAAGACTTGCAGGTTGATAGGTAAATTGGCCATTATAAATTGCCCCTAGTATAGGTAGGTGGTAGGGGAATATAGGGATAGGTGAGGATGTGGTAGGAATATGGGATTAGTGTAGGATTAGTATAAATGGGTGGCTAATGGTCGGCACAGACTCAGTGGGCCGAAGGGCCTGTTTCAGTGCTGTATCTCTAAATCTAAATCAAATCGAGATAGCTACCTGCAAATTATTAGTATTTACTAGCCATACTAGTGGTTTGCAGGGAATGAAGGCTGTAAGTTAAGTGTGGGTATTTTCGCTGGCTGGGGACAGTGGAAGGTTCTCTTTGGTCTTTACTTCCTCAGCCTCAAAGGTACAGGGGATAAAAGCTGATTGTAAATAGCTGGTAAGTTATTTCAACTAGCAAGTTTTCATTATAAAGTTAAGTAATGGCAGGGAAGCTTGGCCAAGCAGAATGTGCCTCCTGTGCAATGTGGGAAGTCGTGGACATGCCATGTGACCTTGACGAACATGTCTGCGGAAAGTGTCTCTGGGTGCAGAAGCTTGAGCTTCGGGTTTTGGAGCTTGAGCGGCGGCTGGAGTCACTGTGGCGCATCCGCGAGGTGGAGGACTACGTGGTTGGCACGTTTCAGGAGGTAGTCAAGCCTGTGCCTAGGCAATCACAGTCGGGGGGTGACTGGGTGGCTGCCGGATGGACAAAGAAGTCAGGACAGGTAGTGCAGGAGTCCCCAGAGGACATCCCACTTTCTAACCCTATTCAGTTCTGAGTACCGATGGGAAAGAGGGTTCCTCTGGAGAATGCATCGAGAGTCATAACCAGAATATTATGGGTGACTCAGCTGTACTGGGATGGAAAAAAAGGGAAAAGAGAGCAATAGCGGTAGGGAATTCTGTGGTTAGAGGAACAGATAGGCATTTCTGTGGTCGCAGGCGTGATGGTATGTTGCCTCCCTGGTGCAAGGGTCATGGATATCACCGAGCGGATACCGAGTATTCTGGAAGGTGAGGGTGCACAGCTGGAGGTCATGGTCCACGTTAGTACCAATGCCATAGGGAGAAAGAGGGATGAGGTCCTGCAAAAAGAATTTAGGGAGCTAGGCAGCAGATTAAAAAGTAGGACCTCAAAGGTTGTGATCTCTGGGTTTCTTCCGGTGCCACAGGCTAGTGAGTATATGAATGGGAGGTTAGAGCAGATGAGTGCATGGTTGAAGAGATGGCGCAGGTGGGAGGGCTTTAGTTTCCTGGATCACTGGACCTGTTTCTGGAGAAGGTGGGATCTGTATAAGATGGACGGGTTGCACCTGAACCGGAACGGGACCAACATCCTTGCTGGGAGGTTTGCTAGTGCTTTTCGGGGGAGGTTTAAACTAATTTGGCAGGGGGATGGGATACAGGGTGGAAGCACAGTAAGAGGTGATGTACATTCAAATATAGAAGAGAAATGAAGTCAGTCTGGAGGGTAGAGTAAATGTAGACCTGTTGAGGCTCAAGCAAATAATGCAAGGCTGGATTGCATCTATTTTAATGCAAAGAGTCTTACTAGTAAGGCAGATGAATTGAGGGCATTGATTAACACATGGGATTATGATATTATTGCTATCACTGAGACATGGTTGAGAGAAGGGCAGGACTGGCACCTTAATATTCCAGGGTATAGAATCTTCAGAGGTGATAGGGAAGGGGGTAAAAGAGGAGGTGGCATTGCACTGTTGATGAAGGAGTCAATTACTGCAGTAAGGAGGGATGATATCTTAGAAGGTTCCTCAAATGAGGCCATATGGGTAGAACTTAAAAACAAAAAGGGGGCAATCACTTGGCTTGGAGTGTACTACAGGCCTCCAAACAGTCAGGGAGAGATAGAGGAGCACATATGTAGGCAAATGTCAGAGAGGTGCAAAAATAACAGAGTAACAATAGTAGGGGATTTCAACTTCCCCTATAGTGCAAAAAGCTTAAAGGGGGCGGAATTCCTCAAGTGCATCCAGGACTTAATCCTCGGGAATGAAGCCGGACAAGTGGTAGAAGTGTCAGTGGGGGAGCACTTCGGGGATAGTGACCATAACTCTCTAAGATTTAAGGTAGTTATGGAAAAAGACATAGAGGGACCGGAAATAAAAGTACTGAATTGGGGGAAGGCAGATTTCAATATGATAAAACAGGATCTGGCCAAATTGGACTGGGAGCAGCTTCTTATAGGAAAGTCTACATCAGACCAGTCATTCAGAAAGGAAATAGTGAGGGTTCAGGTCCAACATGTTCCCGGAAAGGTGAAGGGTAAGACGAACAAATCAAGGGAACCCTAGATGTCAAGGGATATAGAAGATTGGATAAAGATAAAAAAGGACGCTTATGGCAGATTCAGAGCCCTGAAAACAGCAGAGGCCCTAGAGCAGTATAGAAAGTGTAGGGGAGTACTTAAAAAAGTAATTAGGAGAGCGAAGAGGGGACATGAAAAATCACTGGCAGACAAGATAAAGGAAAATCCCAAGGCGTTTTAGAAGTATGTTAGGGAAAGAGGATACCCAGGGAAGAAGTGGGGCCCATTAGGGATCAAAGAGGCAATCTGTGTGTGGAGCCAGAGGACATAGGTGAGGTTTTGAATGATTACTTTTCATCTGTGTTCACTATGGAGAGGGACGATGTAGGTGTAGTGATCAGGGAGGGAGATTGTGATATACTTGATTGAATTAGCATTGAAAAGGAGGAAGTATTAGCTGTATTAGCAGGCTTAAAGGTGGAGAAATCCCCAGGCCCAGATGAGATGTATCCCAGGCTGCTATGTGAGGCAAGGGAGAATAGAGCAGGGGCTTTGACACAAATTTTCAAATCCTCTCTGGCCACAGGAAAGATACCAGAGGACTGGAGAACAGCAAATGTGGCACCATTATTCAAGAAAGGTAGCAGGGATAAACCAGGTAATTATAGGCCTGTGAGTCTAATGTCAGTGGTAGGGAAATTATTGGAAGAAATTCTGAGAGACAGGATTAATCTCCACTTGGAGAGGCAGGGATTAATCAGGGATAGTCAGCATGGCTTTGTCAGGGGAGATTGTGTCTAACAAACTTGATTGAATTTTTCGAGGAGGTGACTCGAGGATGTGTGGATGAGGGTAAAGCAGTTGATGTGGTCTACATGGACTTCAGTAAGGCTTTTGATAAGGTCCTGCATGGGAAATTGGTTAAGAAGGTAAGAGCCCATGGGATCCAAAATTGGCTTAGTGGCAGGAGGCAGAGGGTGAAGGTCGAGGGTTGTTTTTGCGAATGGAGGACTGTGACCAGTGGGGTACCACAGGGATCAGTGCTGGGACCCTTACTGTTTGTAGTGTACATTAACGATTTAGACGTGAATATAGTAGGTATGATCGGTAAGTTCGCAGACGACACGAAAATTGGTGGTGTCGTAAATAGTGAGGAGGAAAGCCTTAGATTACAGGACGATATAGATGGGCTGGTAAGATGGGCAGAGCAGTGGCAGATGGCGTTTAATCCTGAGAAGTGTGAGGTGATGCACTTTGGTAGAATGAACAAGGCAAGGGAATATACAATGGATAGTAGGACCCTAGGGAATACAGAGGGTCAGAGGGACCTTGGGGTGCTTGTCCACAGATCACTGAAGGCAGCAGCACAGATTAATAAGGTGGTTAGGAAGACATAAGGGATACTTGCCTTTATTAGCCGAGGCAGGGAGGTTATGTTAGAGCTGTATAAAACGTTGGTTAGACCACAGCTGGAGTACTGTGTACAGTTCTGGTCACCACACTATAGGAAGGATGTGATTGCACTGGAGAGGGTGCAGAGGAGATTCACCAGGATTTTGCTTGGGCTGGAGCATTTCAGCTATGAAGAGAGACTGGATAGGCTGGTGTTGTTTTCCTTGAAGCGGAGAAGACTGAGGAGTGAACCTGATTGAGATTTACAAAATTATGAGGGGCACTGATAGGATAGATAGGAAGGAACTTATTCCCTTAGCGGAGGGGTAAGTAACCAGGGGACATAGATTTAAGTTAAGGGGCAGGAGGTTTAGAGGGGAGTTGAGAAAAAAAGTTTTCACCCAGAGGGTGGTTGGAATCTGGAACACACTGCCTGGAGGGGTGGTAGAGGCAGGAACCCTCACTATATTTAAGAAGTATTTAGATGAGCACTTGAAACATCATAGCATACAAGGCTACGGGCCAAGTGCTGGAAAATGGGATTAGATTGTATGGGTGCTTGATGGTCGGCGCAGGCGCATTGGGCTGAAGGGCCTGTTTCTGTGCTGTAAAACCCTATGACTCTATGAAACACATTAAAAATGGCGTTTCATTCCTCCAATGGTGAAGCGTTACAAGTGCTTCCTTTTCTCATTAAATTGTGAGGACGTGTTTGAAAACTGAAAAGGAGTCCATTGCTTTTTTTTTGAAAGGGTTACAGAGGAGCTGTTTAAAATCAACATTTGCTGGAAGTCACCTGTCTTCAGATAAATATGCAGCAGGGGCCTTTTGAATTGGGAAAGATGTTTACAAAGAAGTGACAGGTCAAGATTTATAGGGGTGAAGAGGCTTGACTCTTGAGATACTGTTTTGGTTTCACTTAGGACAGGCAGTTCGGGTATGGACAGTGTTTTGAAAAGGAGTTAAAAAAAAAAATCAGCCTGCCAAGGACAAAACTCCAACCTCAGTCTTTTCCATCTCTTTGAAAAGCCTGTCAGTTTTTCCATCTCTTTGAGAAGCTCTTAGAGTGTAAGAAATCAAGAAATCAATGCTGCATTCCTACTGAAAGGGCTGCTTGAACCCCCTGCTGCTGCATTTCTCCCGAGATGCTGGAAAAACCTGCCAGATAAATCCTCGACACCGCCTGAACGAATTGCTTCAAGAAGGGATCACAGCCAAAGAAAAAGGGGCATTTGACATCTTTCCATATCTTTTCCTTTTCTTCAAGAATGAGCAAGTATTTGGCCAAAGTATTCATTTTCTGTTTATTTTTGCAACAGAGCCCAAAAGGGAAAATCTCTATTTTTCAGTTAACCGGTTGGTGTGTGTGTGTGTGTGTGTGAGGTGCAAAGGTAAAAAGGGAACTTTCATATTTCAATCTGTGTTAATGCTTTGCTTCATTACTGGTTAAGACTTGTTTTATAATAAACTGATAATTTGTTGTTTATTAAAGAAACCTGGTTGACCTATTTTATTCTGGGATAAAAAAAAGAGTATATGATTGACCGCATCGGTATCTGGGTAAACATTGAAATATATGTTGTGGCCTGTGGAGAAGTGGAACTAGACAGTGCACTCCTCCCGCCTCAGTCGTAACACAGTCAAAAAGCGATAGCCATTACCCATTTGCGTTATCATCAATCTTGAAGTTACCAGTTCTAGTGTCTTCAGTGCTGGGTTTATTTCAGGCAAAAACGGCTGTGCTTACTCACTAGTTTATACTGAATGCAGAAACAAACACACCCCTTTAAAAAGAGGAGCACCTGCAACTCAAAGTGAAAATGTCATCATCAATCACTGAAATCAACATAAAAGAGAATAAACATAAGTGAATAATACCTGGTTCATGCTTAATCACCCTTTGTTTACATAAACCCTTCTAATCCACTCTAGATAGTGTGGGGTTCATTTTGTACTGAGCACTGACTGCATTTAATTAAAGCTAGCTGTACTGCATTAAGTCTCGTTAAATTTATTCATGGTCTATGGCATTCTTGTTACAGCGCTACCATATTGTATTAGTCATCATGCAAAGCAGGAAAATCACGTTCACACAAATGCACTCGCCATAGGTGGTGGGGACTGTACGCTCATAATCTGGGCACATTCCAATTATGTGGTTTAAAAGATCGCAGAATTTTAGGCACAAGTTACACACGTAACTACAATATGCCCAAGTCTCCTCAATCTTTTACACCTGTTCATCAAACCCATCGTCTGAACAAATCTCCATCCAAAAAAATGGCTACTTCCACAACTCCCAAATGCAAGCGTCCTCCAAGTATACTTGTGCCTGTATATATGCTTGTCTTTTTGTGGGATATGTCGAACATTCCTTGTTCCAGTCCAACTCAGGCTCACCACCACCCCCCTCTCCCCCAACGCTTTTTCCGGTACATTGATGACTGTATCGGTGCCGTTTCCTGCTCCCGCCCCGAACTGGAAAACCTCATCAAATTTGCTTCCAATTTCCACCCTTCTCTCACCTTTACATAGAGTCATGGAGTCATAGAGTTATACAGCATAGAAACAGGCCCTTAAGCCCACCGTGTCTATGCCTCCCATCAAGCCAATCTATTCTAAACCCATTTTCCTGCACTTGGCCCATGGCCTTGTATGCTATGGCATTTCAAGTGCTCATCCAAATACTTCTTAAATGTTGTGAGAGTTCCTGCCTCTACCACCACTTCAGGCTGTGTGTTCCAGATTCCAACCACCCTCTGGGTAAAAAAAAAAATCCTCAAATCCCCTCTAAACCTTCTGCCCATTACCTTAAATCTATGCCCCCTGGTTATTAACACCTCCGCTAAGGGAAAAAGTTTCTTCCTATCTACGCCCCTCATAATTTTGTCTACCTCAGTCAGCCTTCGCTGCTCTAAGGAAACAATCCTAGCCTATCCAGTCTCTCTTCATAGCTGAAATGCTCCAGCCCAGGCAGCATCCTCAACACCCTCTCCAGTGCAATCACATCCTTCCTATAGTGTGGCGACCAGAACTGTACACAGTACTCCAGCTGTGGCCTAACTAGTGTTTTATACATGGTCCATGTCCGACACTTCCCTTCCTTTCCTCAACTTCTCTGTCTCCATCTCTGGGGATAGGCTGTCTAGTAATATTCATTATAAGCCACCGACTCCCACAGCTACCTCGACTACACTTCTTCACACCCTGCCTCCTGCAACGACTTCATTTCATTCTTCCAGTTTCTCCATCTCCGACGCATCTGTTCTGATGAAGCAACCTTTCACAGCAGCACATCTGATATGTCTTCCTTTTTTTTCCAACCGTGGGTTTCACCCCCCCCCATTGTGGTTGACAGGGCCCTCAACTGTGTCTGGCCCATTTCCCGCACCTCTATTCTAACTCCCTCCTCTCCCTCCCAGAACAGCGACAGGGTTCCCCTTGTCCTGACTTTCCAAATCATCCTCCGCCACGTCCGCCACGTCCAGCATGATGCCACTACCAACCGCATCTTCCCCTCCCCTCCCCTGTCAGCATTCCGAAGGGATCGTTCCCTTCGCGACACCCTGGTCCACTCCTCCATTACCCCCGACACCTCAACCCCTTCCCACGATACCTTCCCATGCAATCACAAGAGGTGTAATACCTGCCCCCTTTACCTCCTCTCTCCTTACTATCCAAGCCCCAAACACACCTTTCAGGTGAAGCAGCGATTTATTTATACTTCTTTCAATTTAGTATACTGTATTCGCTGCTCACAATGCGGTCTCCTCTACATTGGGGAGACCAGACGCAGAACACCTTCACTCAGTCCGAAAAAATGACCCCGAGCTTCCTGTCGCTTGCTATTTTAACACACCCTCCTGCTCTCATGCCCACATCTCTGTCCTGGGATTGCTGCAATATTCCAGTGAACATCAACCCAAGCTCGAGGAATAGCATCTCATTTACAAATTGGGCACGCTACAGACTACCGGACTGAACACTGAGTTCAATAATTTCAGAGCATGACTGGCCCCCTTTTTAATTTTTAGTTTTATTTTAATTTTATTTTAGTTTGTTTCATCACTCATTTTTTAAACATGTGCCTGCCCACTTTTTTTTCATGTTTGTGCTTTTGGCCAGGGCTGTTCATTATTCCATCATTTAACACCATCTCTGCACTAACGCTTTGTCTTTCACCACACCATTAACACATCCTTTGCCTTTGCCCCATGACCTTCTGGTCAGTTATTTTCTGGTGACTCTGTTCTATCAACACCTTCCCTTTTGTTATCTCTTGCCCCACCTCTGCTTTATTTGCTTAAAACCTATTACATTTCTAACCTTTGCCAGTTCTGATGAAAGGTCACTGACCTGAAATGTTAACTCTGCTTCTCGTTCCACAGATGCTGCCAGACCTGCTGAGTATTTACAGCACTTTTTGTTTTTATTTCAGATTTGCAGCATCTGCAGTATTTTGCGTTTACTCCAATTATACTTGTTCAGTGGTCACAACTTGTAAACAGGAAATAAAGTCATTATTCTGGTCTATTAATTTCAATTCTTTTACACCTTTTTAAAAACATAACCTTCATGGAGACTTGCTCTGCATTTTCTGTTTCTTAGAATTCATTTTTATGGCAAAATAGAAGCCACATCAAGAACTGAAAAGCTTTCCTGATTGCAGGCTTTATACGTGGTATGCCTGATGTGCATGAACGATGGTAAAATGTGTTGAGACTTTAAATTTAAAGATTCAAAGAAGAAATATATGGTGTAGCTTCAGTGTTTCCTTCAGTGATTGCTTATGCTAATTTACATACATTTTCATGAGATTGGGAGGGTACTTGGCTGTAACGTACAAGTAAATCATTGGTAAAATGAGGACAACTTTGGGCACAGTTTTGGATCTAACTTCCTGGCCCCGAAGTTAGTAGGTAAGAATGTTTGGATTTACCAAAAGTATCACTGACCTTTAAAGTGCAAATAGAGTGTGTCATTCAGGTAAGGTGTCTGGTACAGCTTCTGCTCCTTACAGTGCTGCCGCAGGAACTGCTTTGTCATTCTGCCGAGTTAAGGATAAAGAATATTTCAGGTTCTCAGCCAAGCCTTAATTCACAGATCAAATGGGAAGGAGAGAACATAACCAATGTCCCCTCTAAATTTTCATCATTGTTCATTTGAACATGCAGTACTGTTCAATTTTATTGTGCGCATGCGGTAACTTAAAGCGGACAATTCGTGAACAGCCTACACATTAGCTTCTGGTTTGCTAAGTGGCCATGCACACACTCAGTTTACAGGGAACATTGAATGTAGTACATTTATTACAAATTTAATTCGGAACCAGGTCAGAAAGGGAGGCAACAGGGAACAAAGCTTTGCGCTATATAAGTGATGTGATGTGTCACGGCAGCAGCATGTGGGAGCTCCTGGATGCCAGTGTGATCCAGGGCAAATATGGCTGTAGCAAGTGTTTGCGGTTCGAAGAGCTTCGGCTCAGAGTCATTGAACTGGAGTCCGAGCTGCAAACACTGCAACACATCAGGGAGGGGGAATGTTACCTGGACACTTTGTATCAGGAGGCGGTCACACCCCTTAGGATAGAGTCTCCTGACTTGGTCAGTGGTCAGGGACAGGAGAGTGTGGCTGCAGCTGAGGCAGGTAAGGGGACCCAGAGGGCAGGAGTGCAGGAGCCTCAGCCTTTGTGACTGTCCAACAGGTTTGAGGTTCTTTCAGCTTGTTTAGATGAGAGTGGGGGCTACAGGGTGGATAAGCAAACTGACCCTGGCACCATGGTATAGGAAGCCACTCAAGCGGAGGGAGAAAAAAGGAATGTAGTGGTAGGAGGGGACAGTATAGTTAGGGGGATTGACACTGTTCTCTGCAGCAAAGAGCGAGGGTCCGGAAGGCTGTGTTGCCAGGGATCGGGACATCTGCTCAGAGCCGGAGAAGAACTGACAGTGGGAGGGGGAGGATCCGGTCGTCGTGATCCATGTCGGTACCAATGACATAGGTAGGACAAGGAAAGAGGTTCTGCATAGTCAGTATGAGGAACCTAGGCACCAAATTAAGCAGAACCTGAAAGGTAATAATCTCTGGATTATTATCTGAACCACGTGCAAATTGGCATTGGTCAAATAAGATTAGAGAAATTAATGCTTGGCTCAAAGACTGGTGTGGTAGAAGTGGGTTCTGGTTCGTGGGGCACTGACATCAGTACTGGGAAAAGTGGTGGCTGTACCGTTGGGATGGTCTACACCTGAACCGTGCTGGGGCCGATGATCTAGCGAGCCACACAACTAGGGAAGTAGAGAGGGTTTTAAACTGAATAGTGGGGACAAGGGGTCAAATTTGGGATGATAAGGTAAATCAAGGAGTAGAGATGAGGCAAGAGTATTAATATGGGAAATGATAAACAGACTGTGACAGGAAGGGACAGAGCGTACAAATCTAAGAATAAATTAACAAATAAGGCTAGAGGTTACAAAAATAATAAAAGGACAAATCTAAAGGCTCTGTATCTGAATGCATGTAGCATTCGAAACAAACCAGATGAACTGAGAGTGCAAATAGAAATAAACAAGTACGATCTGATAGCCATTACAGAGACATGGCGCTGGATGACATAGATTGGAACCTGAATATTGAAGGGAACATGGCATTTAGGAAGGATAGGAAACTAGGAAAAAGTGGAGGGGTAGCTCTGTTCACTAATGATGGTATTAGTGGAATAGAGAGGGATGACCTAAGTTCAGGAAACCAGGATGTAAAGCAGTTTGGGTAGAGATGAGAAATCATATAGGCAAGTTGTCACTTGTACGAGTGGTGTACAGGCCAGCTAACAGTAACCACACTGTAGGATGGGGTATAAAGGAAGAAGTAATGGCAACTTGTCAGAAAGGTACAGCGATAATTATGGGGGATTTTAACCTACATATAGACTGGAAAAATCAGATGAGCAGAGGTAGCCCGAGATGAGGAGTACATAGAAAGCTTTTGGGATTGTTTCTTGGAACAGTACGTTCTGGAGCCAGAGAGCAGGCTATACTAGACCTGGTACTGTGTAACGAGATAGGACTAATTAATGGCCTCATAGTGAAGGTGACCCTAGGGAGCAGCGATCATAATATGATTGAATTTTACATCCAGTTTGAGGGAGAGAAGAGTGGGTCCAAGACTAGCATTTTAAACTTAAATAAGGGCAATTATGACGGCATGAAAGCAGAGCTAGCTATAGTGAACTGGCAAATTAAGTTCAGGGATAGGTCAAGAGAAATGCAGTGGCAGACATTTAAGGAGATATTTCAGAATACACAAATTAGATACATTTCAACTAGAAAGAAAAATTCCAAGGGTGGAACCTGCCATCCGTGGTTAAATAAAACAGTTAAAGATTGTATCAAACTTAGCTTTTATTAGTAGGGGGATCGCGTTTCGGAGCCACGAAGTCATGCTGCAGCTGTGCAAAACTCTGGTGAGACCGCACCTGGAGTATTGCGTGCAGTTATGGTCACCGCATTATAGGAAGGATGTGGAAGCTTTGGAAAGGGTGCAGAGGAGATTTACTAGGATGTTGCCTGGTATGGAGGGAAGGTCTTACGAGGAAAGGCTGAGGGACTTGAGGTTGTTTTCGTTGGAGAGAAGGAGGAGGAGAGGTGACTTAATAGAGACATATAAGATAATCAGAGGGTTAGATAGGGTGGATAGTGAGAGTCTTTTTCCTCGGATGGTGATGGCAAACACGAGGGGACATAGCTTTAAGTTGAGGGGTGATAGATATAGGACAGATGTCAGAGGTAGTTTCTTTACTCAGAGAGTAGTAGGGGCGTGGAACGCCCTGCCTGCAACAGTAGTAGACTCGACAACTTTAAGGGCATTTAAGTGGTCATTGGATAGACATATGGATGAAAATGGAATAGTGTAGGTCAGATGGTTTCACAGGTTGGCGCAACATCGAGGGCCGAAGGGCCTGTACTGCGCTGTAATGTTCTAATTCTAATTCTAATGAAAAAACATATAATTGCGCAAAATTGGAAGGCAGGTCAGAAGATTGGACAGAATATATAAAAAAAGCAAAGAATGACTAAAAGATTGATAAGGAAGGTAAAATTAGAGTACGAGAGAAAGCTAGCTAGAAATATAAAGACGGATAGTAAGAGTTTCCATTGATATTTATAAAAGAAAAGAGTTAATAAAGTGAGCGTTGGTCCTATAGAAAGTAAGTCTGAGGAATTAATAATGGATAATAAGGAGATGGCAGATGAACTGAACAGGTATTTTACATCGGTCTTCACTATTGAGGTACAAGTAACATCCCAGTATTAGCTGTAAGTCAGGAAATGTCAGGGAGCGAGGAACTCAAGAAAGTGGTGCTGAGCAAATTCTTGGAGCTGTGGGCTGACAAGTCCCCGGGTCCTGATGGACTTCATCCTAGGGTGTTGAAAGAAGTAGCTAGTGAGATAGTTGATGTGTAAGTTTTAATTTTCCAAAATTCCCTAGATTCGGGGAAGGTTCCATTAGACTGGAAAATAGTGAATGTAACTCCCTTTATTTAAAAAGGGAGGGAGACCGAAAGCAGGAAACTACCGGCCAGTTAGCTTAACATCTGCCTTAGGGAAAATGTTAGAAGCTATTATTAAAGATGTATAGCAGGGCATTTAGAAAAATTCAAGGTAATCAGGCTGAGTCAACATGGTTTAGTGAAAGGGAAATCATGTTTAATCAATTTATTAAAGTTCTTTGAGGGAGTTACATGTGCTGTGGATCAAGGGGAACCAGTGGATGTATTGTACTTAGATTTCCAGAAGGCATTTGATAAGGTGCCACATCAAAGGTTATTGCAGAAAATAAAAGCTCATAGTGTAGGGGGCAACATATTGGCATGGATAGAAGATTGGGTAGCTAATAGCAAACAGAGAGTAGGCATAAATGGGTCATTTTCTGGTTGGCAAGATGTAATGAGTTAGTATGCAGGTACAGTACGTAATTAGGAAAGCTAATAGAATGTTATCGTTTATCACAAGGGGAATTGAATACAAAAGTAGGTGGTTATGCTTCAGCTATACAGGGAATTGGTGAGACCAGATCTGGAGTACTGTGTACAGTATTGGTCTCCTTATTTAAGGAAGGATGTAAATGCGTTGGGAGCAGTACAGAAAAGGTTTACGAGACTAATATCTGGAATGAGCAGGCTGTTTTACGAGGAAAGATTGGACAAGCTAAGTTTGTATCCGCTGGAATTTAGAAGAGTAAGAGGCAACTTGATTGAAACGTATAAGATCCTGAGGGATCTTGACAGGGTGGATGTGGAAAGGATGTTTCCTCTTGTGGGAGAACCTGGAACTAGGGGTCACTGTTTCAAAATAAGGGGTTGCCCATTTAAGACAGAGGTGAGGAGAAATAATTTATCTCAGAAGGTCATGAGTCTTTGGAATTCTTTCCTCAAAAGGCAGTGGAAGCAGAGTCTTTGAATATCTTTAAGGCAGAGGTAGACAGATTCTTGATAAGCAAGGGGGTGAAAGGTTGTCGGGGGTAGGTGGAAATGTGGAGTAATCAGTTCAGCCATGAACTTATTGAATGGCGGAGCAGGCTAGATGGGCCGAGTAGCCTACTCTTGCTCGTAATTCATATGTTCATATGTATAGCTTTAATTATATTAAATATATAAAGTGGCCAATATTTTGTTTACTCAGTGTCAACATAAAAATTAAGCCTTTTAATAAAAAAAGTAGCGCAAAACTGAAAGTGGGAAGTTCTTGAAGCAAAGTTGTACCAAAATTCATCATCCAGATCTGTTTTCCTAATGCAGATTAAGTAACTCCAAGTGACTGAGCTACATATTACGTTGACAGACCCTATCATATTTATCAACCCTCAGAGTGGCAGCTACAGGCAAAATGCAGTAAATTCCCATTTGCAATATTCCTGCTGAACTCTGTGAACCATGGGAACAATGAGTTGGCACTGTGATAGGGCTGCCAACTCTCGTTTGACATATTCCTGGCGATTCGATCATGTGACATTTGATTGTATGGCTTTCAATCAAATGACACCACTCATGTTGATTAATTACATGACATTTGCCCACTGCTTCCAAATATTATTGCATTTACCAGAGTTGAGTGTCACCAGGTCCCTAATAAAATATTTGGCTTTTTGCTTTATAGCGAGATAAATAACATAATTCATAAATCAAAGAACACAAATAAAGATTTAAGCTTAAGTAATACATATACATAAACTACTTGTGATGTTTCTACAGAACTGACTGATAAGAAACATCAAGTAAGTACCACTGATTCAACAAAGATCATCCATATAAGGAACTTACAACTGATGTTTTTGTACAATTTTATCACATTTTATATTGCACAGCAAATTATAAAAATAAAAACCAAACCTAATTCAATAGACTCACTCCAAATGAAGCTCAGCTTCAGAGATTGATAGTCAGTCCTCAGTGAACAGCACCAAAGCTGCCCATTTGCTTAATGAAATACAGTATGAAACAGAACACATCACAGGCCTTTCTCTCTCCATCCCATCCCTTTCTTTGTGTATTGCTTTTCCTCTCTCCCAATTAGTTATCTCCCTCTCCCAGTTAATGCTTCTCTCCCTCCCCTTTCTGTCTCCCTCTCTCTTCCTCCCTAGATTTTCTTGCCTTCTGTCTCCCCTCCCCAGTTTGTGTCCCTCTCCCTCACTCCTCAGTTTGTTTGTCTCTCTCTCTCCCTCCCCAGTTTGCCTGTCCCACGCGCTCTCCCTCCCCAGTTAGTCTGTCTCTCTCCCTCCCTAGTTTGTCTGCCTCGCTTGCACACTCCCTCCCCAGTTTGCCTGTCTCTTGCTCTCTCTCTCCCCGGTTTGTTTACCTCTTTCTCTTCCTTGCCAGTTTGCCTGATCTCTCTCCCTTCCTCTCTCTTTCCCCAGTTTGTCTGTCTCTCTCTCCCTTCCTCTCTCTTTCACCCGTTTGCCCGTCTCTCTCTCTCTCTTCCTCCCTCCCCCCACCCCCGGTCTGTCCGTCTCTCTCTCTCTCCCTCCCCGGTCTGTCCGTCTCCCTCTCCTTCCCTCCCCGGTCTGTCCGTCTCTCTCTCCCTCCCTCCCTCCCCGGTCTGTCCGTCTCTCTCTCCCCGGTCAGTCCGTCTCTCTCTCTCCCCGCTCCGTCCGTCTCTCTCGCTCTCCCTCCCCGGTCCGTCCGTCTCTCTCGCTCCCCCTCCCCGGTCCGTCCGTCTCTCGCGCTCCCCCTCCCTGATCCATCTGTCTGTCTCTCTCGCCCTCCCCAGTCTGACTGTCTGTCTCTCTCTCCCTCCCTCCGCGGTCTGACTGTCTCTCTCTCCCCCTCCCCGGTCCGTCTGTCTCTCTCCCCCTCTCCCCAGTCCGTCCGTCTCTCTCGCTCTCTCTCCCCGGTCCGTCCGTCTCTCTCGCTCTCCCTCCCCGGTCCGTCCGTCTCTCTCGCTCCCCCTCCCCGGTCTGTCCGTCCGTCTCTCTCGCTCCCCCTCCCCGGTCTGTCCGTCCGTCTCTCTCGCTCCCCCTCCCCGGTCTGTCCGTCCGTCTCTCTCGCTCCCCCTCCCCGGTCTGACTGTCCGTCTCTCTCTCTCCCTCCCTCCCCGGTCTGACTGTCTGTCTCTCTCTCCCTCCCTCCCCGGTCTGACTGTCTGTCTCTCTCTCCCTCCCTCCCCGGTCTGACTGTCTGTCTCTCTCTCCCTCCCTCCCCGGTCTGACTGTCTGTCTCTCTCTCCCTCCCTCCCCGGTCTGACTGTCTGTCTCTCTCTCCCTCCCTCCCCGGTCTGACTGTCTGTCTCTCTCTCCCTCCCTCCCCGGTCTGACTGTCTGTCTCTCTCTCCCTCCCTCCCCGGTCTGACTGTCTGTCTCTCTCTCCCTCCCTCCCCGGTCTGACTGTCTGTCTCTCTCTCCCTCCCTCCCCGGTCTGACTGTCTGTCTCTCTCTCCCTCCCTCCCCGGTCTGACTGTCTGTCTCTCTCTCCCTCCCTCCCCGGTCTGACTGTCTGTCTCTCTCTCCCTCCCTCCCCGGTCTGACTGTCTGTCTCTCTCTCCCTCCCTCCCCGGTCTGACTGTCTGTCTCTCTCTCCCTCCCTCCCCGGTCTGACTGTCTGTCTCTCTCTCCCTCCCTCCCCGGTCTGACTGTCTGTCTCTCTCTCCCTCCCTCCCCGGTCTGACTGTCTGTCTCTCTCTCCCTCCCTCCCCGGTCTGACTGTCCGTCTCTCTCGCTCTCCCTCCCCGGTCCGTCCGTCTCTCTCGCTCTCCCTCCCCGGTCCGTCCGTCTCTCTCTCTCTCCCTCCCCGGTCCGTCCGTCTCTCTCTCTCTCTCTCTCCCTCCCCGGTCCGTCCGTCTCTCTCTCTCTCCGGTCCGTCCGTCTCTCTCTCTCTCCCTCCCCGGTCCGTCCGTCTCTCTCTCTCTCCCTCCCCGGTCCGTCCGTCTCTCTCTCTCCCTCCCCGGTCCGTCCGTCTCTCTCTCTCTCCCTCCCCGGTCTGACTGTCTGTCTCTCTCTCCCTCCCCGGTCTGACTGTCTGTCTCTCTCTCCCTCCCTCCCCGGTCTGACTGTCTGTCTCTCTCTCCCTCCCTCCCCGGTCTGACTGTCTGTCTCTCTCTCCCTCCCTCCCCGGTCTGACTGTCTGTCTCTCTCTCCCTCCCTCCCCGGTCTGACTGTCTGTCTCTCTCTCCCTCCCTCCCCGGTCTGACTGTCTGTCTCTCTCTCCCTCCCTCCCTCCCCGGTCTGACTGTCTGTCTCTCTCTCCCTCCCTCCCTCCCCGGTCTGACTGTCTGTCTCTCTCTCCCTCCCTCCCCGGTCTGACTGTCTGTCTCTCTCTCCCTCCCTCCCTCCCCGGTCTGACTGTCCGTCTCTCTCGCTCTCCCTCCCCGGTCCGTCCGTCTCTCTCGCTCTCCCTCCCCGGTCCGTCCGTCTCTCTCTCTCTCCCTCCCCGGTCCGTCCGTCCGTCTCTCTCTCTCTCTCCCTCCCCGGTCCGTCCGTCTCTCTCTCTCTCCCTCCCCGGTCCGTCCGTCTCTCTCTCTCTCCCTCCCCGGTCCGTCCGTCTCTCTCTCTCTCCCTCCCCGGTCCGTCCGTCTCTCTCTCTCTCCCTCCCCGGTCCGTCCGTCTCTCTCTCTCTCCCTCCCCGGTCCGTCCGTCTCTCTCTCTCTCCCTCCCCAGTCTGTCTGTCTCTCTCTCCCTCCCCAGTCTGTCTGTCTCTCTCTCTCTCCCCAGTCTGTCTGTCTCTCTCTCTCTCCCCAGTCTGTCTGTCTCTCTCTCTCCCCAGTCTGTCTGTCTCTCTCTCTCCCCAGTCTGTCTGTCTCTCTCTCCCTCACTCTCTCCCCAGTCTGTCCGTCTCTCTCTCTCTCTCCCCAGTCTGTCCATCTCTCACTCTCCCTCCCCAGTCTGTCCATCTCTCTCACTCTCCCTCCCCAGTCTGTCCATCTCCCACTCTCCCTCACCAGTCTGTCCATCTCTCTCACTCTCCCTCCCCAGTCTGTCCGTCTCTCTCACTCTCCCTCCCCAGTCTGTCCGTCTCTCTCTCCCCCTCCCCAGTCTGTCCATCTCTCTCTCTCCCTCCCCAGTCTGTCCGTCTCTCTCTCTCTCCCTCCCCAGTCTGTCCGTCTCGCTCTCCCCCTCCCCAGTCTGTCCGTCTCTCTCTCCCCCTCCCCAGTCTGTCCGTCTCTCTCTCCCCCTCCCCAGTCTGTCCGTCTCTCTCTCCCCCTCCCCAGTCTGTCTGTCTGTCTCTCCCTCCCCAGTCTGTCTGTCTCTCTCTCCTTCCAGTTTTCCTGTCTCTGTCTCCCTCCCTCCCCAGTGTGTCTGTCTGTCTGTCTCCCACCCTCCCCAGTTTGTGTTTCTCTCTAACACCCTCTTCCAGTCTCTCAGGACTCAGAGTTTCCAAGCTACTGCACTAACCCTGATGTCATCATCATCACCCTCACAACCAGTAAGGATGGTGTTTCTGAATAGCAAGGGAACCAGCAGGGCTCAGACAGCAGTGTTTGGGTACCATCCAGGATACTGCCTAGGTTCAAACCATGCAAACTGGGAATGTTTGTCCAGTGTCACCAGCAGCAGCTCTCAGGAAATTAACTGCCCATTCCAATGACTCCTGTCCAAAGTGGGAGGGTGGTGAACCTGACACTGTGACATCTAAGGAAATTTCAGTTAATAGCTGCTTCCGAGCAGTGAATGCAGCTAAACACACCAGGCTTTTCAGGGATTACATTTAGCCAACCATAGATACAAGTGCTAGAATGAATTCTCCCTTCTATTATCCAGCCTTGTGCCATTATTTACATCCAGATAATGTGAAAGGGGACTTGAAACAAAGTCTAGGACTGACCTGATCCTTATTTGGATTGTTTTACTACTATTATGTTTGCAGTCAGACAAAGCAATGTTTTTCAGATGAAGCAGCAGAATTGGCTTTTTTCAACTAATTAAAAATTCACTCGTAATGCTCGACAATGTCCATCTAAGATAGTCTCCAAATATGAGAATTTTTACAAGGTGCATCAAACAGATTGATTTAAATGATACTGAGAGTGTTATTTGGAGAATTAATGCCACAAAAGATGGTGTATTAGGAAACATCAGAGAAAATGAGAGAGAGCTGGAAAAAAAGGATGGCTAGGTTTCCATCAGCAATAACAGTTACAGGAGTTCAAAGATACTTATAAACTCTATTGGTCAGTGTTTGACAAAGAATTCAGTATTTTTCTTGTGTGTAAATGCTAACTGAAGCAAGATTGGTGCCACTAAGGGCAAACACATTTGGGGAGATAGTCAAACTATTATGACAACAGGTAGCATGATTTATTTGACTTGATTTGTCTTCTCTTTATTCACATGCATGACCCAACAAAGACAACACTGTTGCTCAATGTTCAACAGCTGAGGCCAATAAAAACCTAGCTAGAGACTAGACCACACCAATCATAGGGGATTATAACATGCTGGGAAGTAAAGATAATCAGGGATAGCCAGTGCAAAGGACAGGAAGTACTGAGACAAGCAGGAATTGTGTCTTGACACAAATATTGAAGAAACAACTACAGCAGAATCTCTGCTGTATTCAGCAAATCAGTAGAGCTAGATATGCCCTGGATGTTGGGTAGAATCTGAGGTATAGCATCACTAGACTGGGTTTGATCTAGTAAAAGCTGAGGTCAAAAACCAATCTTGATGCAAGTGTTCAGAGAAACACATTTTGGAATGATGCAAAACAGACACAGAGATATTTAATTGAAACATCATATCTTAAAAATGAACAAAAAAATGAAACGCTTGCATTTCTGCAGCATCTTTCATGACCACCGGACATCGCAAAGCACTTTACAGCCAATGAAGTACTTGTGAAATGCAGTCACTGTTGTAATGTAGGAACCGAAGAAAACTTGGATTAATTCTGGTTATTTTAAATAGATGAGGAAACATGACAGAAATCTAATTAAGAAGACTGGAAGCAGAAATTCTTTGGAAGAGATGAAGAATCTGAGTAAGGCAAGGGGGATTCATACAGAAGACAGCAGAATGTAGTTAAGCGCAATATCAGAACAAAAGAGAGGGCAAGAAAGACACAAATCATTGATGGCAATAAGAAAGCCAAAAGAACCCTTTCATCTATGCAAACAGTAAGTAAGAAACAGGTAGGCCTATTACAGAAAGTAGCAGGGGGAACCAACAATGATCTAGATATAGCTGATGTTTTGAATGGATCAGTCTTCATAAAGGAAGACTGCAGACAGATTTTAGAGGTACCTAGTTGGACTAGGAACCTGTAACACATGGACAGAAGGAAGAGAAATAATGAACATGCATTTATCAAGCAAGTCAGGTTCTCAGGATGTGTCACAGTGTGCCAGAGCCAATAAATTACTGATGTTTGCCTATATAATGATTGCACATCATGGCAGCTGACTTAGCAGTTTCAACTTGGTTGTGAGTCATAAGCTCTCGACAAAAGCAGACAGTGTTTGCTAGTGCACAGAGTGATCAGGGCTCAGAGTGCTTCATAAACGAAGGGCTAAAGTCAGGAATTTGGTGTAAGTGGGAATTCTGTGCAGAGGGGGAAGGAGGTGCTGCTTTTTAATATTATTATTTTCCAACCAGTAGCTAGTGAGTGTTGTTCTTTTGTCTCCAAGCTAGGATACTGGAACTTGCAATTACTTTACTATACTTATTAGTAAACCAATCAAATAAATAAATAAATACTGATAGACATGACAAAAGTCGAGGCAATAGAGCAGCAATTTGGGTAAAGACAAGCAGAGTGGGACAGAAAGGGAAAGAAAGTTTAGATCTAATCATCATTTCAGAGACACAGTTACAAGGTGACCAAGGTTGGGAAATAAATATTCCAGGGTACATATTTCGAAAAGATGGATGGAATGGAAAAGGACGAAGAGTAGCCCTGATAGTAAAGGATGAATAAGGACATTAGTGAGAAAGGATTTGAGCTCAGAAGATCAAGAAATAGAATCAATATGGGTGGAGATTAGGAATAACAAGGATCAGAAAATGTTGATGGGAGTAGTTTATAGGCCACCTAACAGTAGTTATACCATTGGACAAAGCAGTAAGCAAGAAATAATTAGAGCTTGTAACAAAGGCACTGTAGTAATCATAGGGGATTTTAATCTTCAGATAGACTGGACAAATCAAATTGCCAATGGTAGTCTGGAAAATGAGTTTTCAGAATGCTTTTGCGACAGTTTCTTGGAATAATATGTAGTGGAACCACTTAGGGATAAAGCTCTCTTAGGTATAATATTGTGCAATGAGGCAAGATTAATTAGTATCTCATGGTAAAATATCCTCTGGAAAAAGTAATAATACAATTCAATTCCATATTAAGTTTGAAAGCAACATACTCCAGTTAGCCTGATATCAGTCATTGGGATAATGCATGAATCTATTATTCAGTCTTAACAATGCACTTAGAAAATCATAATCAGACAGAGTCAACATGGTTTTATGAAAGGGAAATTGTGTTTGACAAATTTATTAGAGTCTCTTGAGGATGTAATTAGTAGGGTAGATAAAGGGGAACCAGATGTAGACCACTTGGATTTCCAAAAGGTATTCGATAAGATACCACACAAAAGGTTAATATGCAAGATAAGGGCTCATGGAGTTGTGGGTAATATGGATGGAGGATTGGTTAACGGATAGCAAGCAGAGTAGGGATAAAAGGTGTATTTTCAAGTTGGCAGGCTGTAACTAGTGGAGTGCTGCAAGGACCATTGCTGGGGCCTCAGCTATTTACAATCTATATTAATGATTTAGGCGAAGAGACTGAGAGTAATATATCTCGGTTCACTGATGATACAAAGTTTGATGGGAATGTAAGCTGTGAGGAAGACCTAAAGAGGCTGCAAAGAAATATAGACAGGTTAAGTGAATGGGCAACAAGGCGGCTGGTGGAGTATAATGTGGAGAACTGTAAGGTTATTAATTTTGGTAGTAAGAAATGAAAAGCAGAATTTTTTTTTAAAGGCGTGAAACTTTTAAATGCTGATGTTCAGAGAGACTTAGGTGTACATGTATAAAGAACACAGAGAGTTAACATACAGGAACAGCAAGCAATTAGGAAGGCAAATGGCATGTTGGCCTTTATTGCAAGAGGATTGGAATACAAGAATAAGGAAATATTGCTATAATTGTATAGGGTAATGGTGAGACCACACTTGGAATACTGTGTGCAATTTTGGTCTCCATATCTAAGGAAGGCTATACTTGCCTTGAAGGTGGTAGAGTAAGTGTTCACCAGATTGGCTCCTGGGTTGAGAGGGTTGTCTTATGATGAGAGGCTGAGTAAATTGGGCCTATACTCTCTGCAGTTTGGAAGAATGAAAGACAATCTCATTGAAACATACAAAGTTCTAAAGGGACTTAATAGGCTAAATACAGAGATTGTTTCCCCTGGCTGGGGAATCTAGAACTCAGGGGCACAGCCTCAGGCCAATCATTTAGGACTGAGAGGAGGTATAATTTCTTCACTCAGAAGATTGTGAATCTTTGGAATTGTCAACCCAAGAGGGTTGTAGTGCACCATTGTACAGTATATTCAAGACTGAGATAGATAGCTTTTTGGTCCCTCAGGGAATCAAGAGTTATGGGGAGCAGGCAGAAAATAGGAATTGGAAGTAGATCAGTTATGTTCATATTGAATGGCACAGCAGGCTCGAGGGGCCGAATGGTCTACTCTTGCTCTTAATTCTTATATTCGTAAACCACGCATAGTAAGCTCCCATAAATAGCAATGGGATAAATTACCAGATATTCCATTTTAGTGATGTTGGTTCAGGGATAAACACAGGACACCGGGAGAACTCCCTGTTCTTCAAATAGTGCCATGGGACCGTTTACACCCAATAATTCAGACTTCCTCACAACGGCATTGACGATTCAGACTAGATGATGTACTCAAATTCTGAATGAGGCAAACAGTACAATTTCTGACTCAGGTGAACCGTGTAAATGATGTTGTCAGGCACGGAAGGAGCCGTGATGAAATAAACAATGAAATGGAAGAATTATGAATTATAAAGTTCAACTGCTAAAAGAAAAATCACAAGAACATGGACACTTAGTCAAAATGGAGTAGTGGCCATGTGATCCCTCCTGTACTGGAAGTCCACAAACTTGTCTGAAAAGATGAGGCTCGCTAACCTCGCCTGAAATAGCTCTGGGGAGAACCCCTTTGAAATTGAAAGGAGCTATTGCATATGAATGACTCGGATCGACATGAATGGATGAACAGACGATGCTGCCTCATAGCCAAACCACAATGAATAAGGTATGAAGCAGCAACATCATAACAGAATGATTTGTGATATACATAAATGATTTGGAGGAAAGTATAGGTGGTCTGATTAGCAAGTTTGTAGACGACACTAAGATTGGTGGAGTAGCAGATAGTGAAGGGGACTGACAGAGAATACAGCAGAATATAGATAGACTGGAGAGTTGGGCAGAGAAATGGCAGATGGAGTTCAATCAGGGCAAATGCGAGGTGATGCATTTTGGAAGATCCAATTCAAGAGTGAACTATACAGTAAATGGAAAAGTCCTGGGGAAAATTGATGTACAGAGAGATTTGGGTGTTCTGGTCCATTGTTCCCTGAAGGTGGCAACGCAGGTCAATAGAGTGGTCAAGAAGACATACGGAATGCTTTCCTTCATCGGACGGGGTATTGAGTACAAGAGTTGGCAGGTCATGTTACAGTTGTATAAGACTTTGGTTCGGCCACATTTGGAATACTGCGTGCAGTTCTGGTCGCCACATTACCAAAAGGATGTGGATGCTTTGGAGAGGGTGCAGAGGAGGTTCACCAGGATATTGCCTGGTATGGAGGGCGCTAGCTATGAAGAGAGGTTGAGTAGATTAGGATTATTTTCATTAGAAAGACGGAGGTTGAGGGGGGACCTGATTGAGGTGTACAAAATCATGAGAGGTATAGACAGAGTGGATAGCAAGAAGCTTTTTTCCCAGAGTGGGGGATTCAATTACAAGGGGACACGAGTTCAAAGTGAAAGGGGAAAAGTTTAGGGGGGATATGCGTGGAAAGTTCTTTACGCAGAGGGTGGTGGGTGCATGGAACGCATTGCCAGCGGAGGTGGTAGACGCGGGCACGATAGCGTCTTTTAAGATGTATCTAGACAGATACATGAATGGGCAGGAAGTAAAGAGATACAGACCCTTAGAAAATAGGCGACAGGTTTAGATAGAGGATTTGGATCGGCGTAGGCTTGGAGGGCCGAAGGGCCTGTTCCTGTGCTGTAATTTTCTTTGTTCTTTGTTTGTTATTTCCGTTCAAACATCAAACGATGGCCATGGATATCATATCTTGGCCCTTCATGTGGTCACATCGGGGAGAGGGTCATGTGCCTTCGAACAAAAACTAATGAGTGAGATTTTTGCCTTAAAAAGGTAGCTCTCTGGAGAGACAGAGAGGGGGATATCAAGCCAACATCACAGAAAGCCTGTAAGAAGGATCCAGCAGGCAAGAGAAGAACCCTGCTGACCAGGAATAACCACTGTAGCAGAGACATTCCAAAGAGACTTTCAGACTAAACATCTGTGAAGGAAACAAACAACACACCACCAGCTTTGGGCTGTATTACAACCACTAGAGCTCTACAATACTTCCCCAAGTTCAAGACTGCGAATAATCAAGCCTGCAACTTAAAAAAAAGACTTTTCTTCTCAAGAAAACTTAATAGTCTTCTGTAAACCACAAACATTTACCTCATTTGTGATTTTAAACTACCTCTAAGCCTTTTCTCTCTATATATCTTGTGTATATTTGTGTGGGTGAATGCGCGTGTGAGTGAGTGTAATGAACATGTGGTGTGACGTGGGTGGTTCAGCTCCCCACCTGGCTGCAGCAAGTGTATTTGTATTAGAGTTTAGTCCTTGGTGTTTTATTTTGCAAATGAGCAGGCAGCAACAGGTTTTCTTGTAGATTTAAAAACAGCAAGTCAATTGTTTATTGATCAATATGCCGTATCCTGAAATTGTCACAACCGCATCCACTCACGCATTCACTCACACATGCACACACACATACCCTGTTACAAGGTTTTTGTCTTTGTATTAAAAACTTAGAATGCTGTGTGTTTTAAAAAAACTGAAAAAGAATTTCACTGGACATTGACACCTGCAAATAACTGAAATTTTTGGATGTTTTGAAAGGAAGCTGACTTCGTATACAAGGACAGGAAAGCAGGCAATTTCAAGGAAACCAGCAAAGGGTTTGACCTCCTCAGAACAAAACTTTGAATGACAAGGGAGACTCTATGTCTGGACATGTGACCTGTTCAGGAAGGTTTGCTTTCACTTTGGACCCTTCAAAAAGCCAGTGAGTTGGACAAAGAGCAGGCATCTGAAATTTGATTTTTTGACCTGCCTGGACATCAGAGAAGAAAACCCAGAAAATGTGTTACCTCTCTCTGTAAAGGAATCCTGCATCTCTTGAGAAGAAACCCTGTATTTCAAAGGAGGCAGACTCCTATTGCCTGCTGTCTAAGAATCCCTGCATCAAGTGTGGTTCCTGTTGCCTCCTGTGTTTTAAGAAATACTGAAATGTGAAGAAATGCTATCCTGCTGCTGTAAAATCTAAGACGACTTGTTGCTGCACCCCTGATGAAAGACCTATGTGAAGCCTGCTGCAGTTGAATTGCCTTGAACGTTTACCCATCACAGACTGTTCATCAACCTTGCCTGGAAAGACTTCGAGTGGCATCCAGCTATTCGATTCTGGGACACCTCACCAAACCGAAGAACTTCTTACCAGAACGTGACAAACTAAGTTATTCTACTATTCCTTCAATTCTGATGAAACAGCTGTAAACCAAAATCCTTTTTCTCTTGTTAACTTTTTTTTAATGTATGTGTGTATGTGCATGAGGGCTAGGGAAATAAGGAAATGTTCATATATAGAGCTCTCTCATTATTGGTTAATACTTGTTTTTATAATAAATAGTTAATGTTGTTGTTGATTAAGGAAACCTGGTTGGTGTGCTTTATTCTGGGGGACAAATAGAGTATGTAATTGGCCGGTTTATGATAGTTGGGAAACTTTATTGATATGCTGTCACCCGTGGAGAAGTGGGACTGAATTAACACTGTACTCCTCCTGCCTCGTTCGTATCAACACAAACACACACACACACACACACACACACACACACTAGACAGACAGAAAAGGGAAAAAGGAAGGTAACTTTGACTGGGGAGAAGGTTATGATAAACCTGTCTGGATTCTCTCGGAAATCAAATTCTCGATGGATGCAGGCCTGAGATCATTGTAGATTTCTCTCCTTATTGAAGGTTTTGTTGAAGATGGTGAGTTACTTCTAGCTTTCACTGCTGTATAAGGTAGATGTAGGATTCTGCAGTAGGGCTGGTGTGCTTTCTGGCTTGGTTGGAACACAAGCTGTTAGCATGTTGCTTCCTTCACTCTCTCTGGCTGCCTTTTTTTTTTAAAGCCCAGCATATCCCCACTCTCCCATTACCATCAAGCTGGGGGACCAACCCTGGTTCAATGAAGAGTGCAGGAAGGCATGGCAGGAGCAGCACAGGCATGCCCAAAAAGGAGGTGTCAGCCTGGTGAAGCTACAACAAAGGACTACTTGTATGCCAAACAGTGGAAGCTGCATGCAATGGATAGGGCTAAGCGATCCCACAACCAACGGATTAGATCTAAGCTCTGCAGTTCTGCCACATCTAGCCGTGAATGGCGGTGGACAATTAATCAAATGACAGGAGGAGGAGGCTCCACAAACATCCCTATCTTCAACAATGGGGGAGCCCAGCACATCAGTGCAAAAGACAAGGCTGAAGCATTTGCCAGAAGTGCCAAGTGGATGATCAATCTCAGCCTCCTCCTGATGTCCCCAACATCACAGATGCCAGTCTTCAGCCAATCCGATTCACTCCACGTAATATCAAGAAATGACTGAAGGCACTGGATACTGCAAAGGCTATGGGCCCTGACAACATTCTGGCAATAAAACTGAAGACTTGTGCTTTAGAACTGGCCACATCCCTAGCCAAGCTGTTCCAGTACAGCTACAACACTGACCTTTAGCCAGCAATGTGGGATATTGCCCAGGTATGTCCTGTGCACAAAAAGCAGGACAAATCCGACCCAGCCAATTACTGCCCTATCAGTCTACTCCTGATCATCAGCAAAGTGATGGAAGGGGTCGTCGACAATGCTATCAAGCAGCACTTGCTCAGCACCTGCTCAGCAACACAACTGACACTCAGTTTGGGTTCTGCCAGGGCCACTCAGCTCCCGACCTCATTACAGCCTTGGTCCAAACATGGACAAAACAGCTGAATGGCAGAGGTAAGGTGAGAGTGACTGCCCTTGACATTAAGGCAGCAATTGGCTGAGTATGGCATCAAAGAGCCATAGCAAAACTGGAGTCAATGGGAATCAGGGGGAAAACTCTCCACTGGTTGGAGTCATACCTAGCATAAAGGAAGATGGTTGTGATTGTTGGAGGTCGATCATCTCACTCCCAGGACATTACTGCAGAAGTTCCTCAGGGTAGTGTCCTAGGCCCAATCATCTTCAGCTGTTTCATCCGTAACCTTCGCACCATCATAAGGTCAGAAGTGGGGATGTTCGCTGATGATTGCACAATGTTCAGCACAATTCGCGACTCCTCAGATACTGAAGCAGTCCGTGTCCAGATGCAGCAAAACTTGGCAACATTCAGTCTTGGGCTAATAAGTGGCAAGTAACATTTGTGCCACACAAGTGCCAGGCAATGATGATTTCCAATGAGAGAGAATCTAACCATCTCCCCTTGATATTCAATGGCATTACAACCGCTGAATCCCCCACTATCAACATCCTGGGGTCACCATTGACCAGAAACTGAACTGGACCAATGACATAAATGCTGTAACTACAAGAGCAGGTCAGAGGTTGAGAATTCTGTGGCGAGTAACTCACCTCCTGTCTCTTCAGTGCCTGTCCACCATCTACAAGGCACAGTATTTTGCTTTTATTTTAGTGCTTAATTCACTGCCACTTCTCTTCCAGGAATGCCTACCTTGAAGAAGTTCTGCTCTTCTCTCCGACCCAGTTCCGAAGAAGGGTCACTGACCCGAAACGTTAACTCTGCTTCTCTTTCCACAGATGCTGCCAGACCTGCTGAGTGATTCCAGCATTTCTTGTTTTTGTACAAGGCACAAGTCAGGAGTGTGATGGAATACTTTCCACTTGCCTGGATGGGTGCAGCTCCAGCAACTCAAGAAGCACAACACCATCCAGGACAATGCTGCCTGCTTGATTGGCACCCCATCCACTACCTTCAACATTCACTCCCTCCACCATCGACACACAGTGGCAGCAGTGTGTACCATCTACAAGATGCATTGCAGCAACGCACCATGGCTCCTTCGACAGCACCTTCTAAACCTGCAACCTATACCACCTAGAAGGACAAGGGCAGCAGATGCATGGGAACACCACCAATTGCAAGTTCCCCTCCAAGCCACATGCCATCCTGACTTGGAACTATATTTGCCGCTGGGTCAACATCCTGGAACTCCTTTCCTAACAGCACTATGGGTGCAACTACACCGCAAGGACTGCAGCAATTCAAGAAGGCAGCTCACCACCACCTTCTCAAGGGCAGTTAGGGATGGGCAACAAATGCTGGCATAGCCAGCAATGCCCACATTCCCCAAACAAATTAAAAAAGAGTATGGCTGCCAGTAGGGTTTGTAAATAGCTGGTTATCTCCTTGTCTGGTACCTGGAACACAAAAGGAGTCACTTTTCCTTTGTGCAAAAAGTTCTGATATGTGCTCTGCTTGAGTGATATGAGAGCACAGGCTTACCACTTTCAAAGCCATTGTCACAGACTTGACTGCAGCGCCTCCTGTTGTTTTTTTGGTATACCAACAATTGGCCTGGACATGCTCATATTTGCCACACTAGAAAGGTGTCAGGTGACCCCTACAGGTTTATCCCCTGGGTTCCTTCTTTTAAAAGTTGGAGACTGGTCAGGTTTCCTTCCCTGCTTTACTTTTCTTTCGTGTCCAGTTCTGCTTCCTCTGCATCCTTGCTATCTCTTCCAGCTTGTAAGAGTTACTAGACTCATATTTATTCGGAGTTAGGGATTTATGTATTAATTCAGTCATCGGTCATTTTAGCTCTTGTGACTCTTTGTTCTTCGATGTGGGTTCTTATACTATTATTAAATTCTGCCAGCAACATCATTTCTCTTAAACTTTCATATGAGGGTTCTAGCTTGAGAGATCGTCTCCAGCGATCAAAAGCCATAAGTTAATTCTTTCAAATTCAATGTCTGCTTGGGTCTTTTTCGGATGAGTTGGAATCTCTGTCTATATGCTTCCGGTACCAGCTCATGCATTTAGAATTGCAGTTTTAGTTTGTTCATAATCAGAGGAACTTTCTTCTGACAACAGGGAAAAAGCTTCATGAGCCCTACCCACGAACTCGCCTTGTAAGAGAGTCCAGAATTCTTTCAGCCATTTTAGCCTGGTAGCTATTTTCTGAAATTAGATCAAATATGATTCAACCTCCTCCTCATTAAATTTTGGCACTAGCCTTGAATGTCTCAGCACAAAGTTTTTCTCTGAATTGGGGATAAGGTTTGATTGGTGGCATTTTCATTTTGGGTTTGCAGTCTCTGTAACTCAACCCTCTGCAATTGTATACTAAAAGCAAAATACTGCAGATGCTGGAAATCTGAAATAAAAACAGAGAATGCTGGAAATACTCAGCAGGTCAGGCAGCATCTGTGGAGAGAGAAGCAGAGTTAACATTTCAGGTCTGTGACCTTTCATCAGAACACAATTGTATTTCCTCTCGTTGCAACTTGGGCGGCACAGTGGCGCAGTGGTTAGCACCGCAGCCTCACAACTCCAGCGACCCAGGTTCAATTCTGGGTACTGCCTGTGTGGAGTTTGCACGTTCTCCCTGTGTCTGCGTGGGTTTCCTCCGGGTGCTCCGGTTTCCTCCCACATGCCAAAGACTTGCAGGTTGATAGGTAAATTGGCCATTAGCAATTTCCCCTAGTATAGGTAGGTGGTAGGGAAATATAGGGACAGGTGGGGATGTGGTAGGAATATGGAATTAGTGTAAGATTAGTATAAATGGGTGGTTGATGGTCGGCACAGACTCGGTGGGCCGAAGTGCTGTATCTCTAAAAAAAAACTGAAATTCTCTTTTCTCTCTTTCCCTTTGTAACTGAAAAATTCTTTCCTCTTTTTCCTTCTGAAGCTCTCTCTCTTCCTTTTTCATTCATAACTGGATTCAAGCTTGAATGATTTTTTCAGTCTCTGGTTCCAGGCTGTCCTCTTCTAGTTCAGGGGTAAGTTTAAAATGGTTGGCCAGACTTTTCACTAGTTCAGGTTTTTTTGCTTTTTGTCTGAAAGAGAAAAAGCAGAAGAAAACCTGCTTGTTTTTTTTATTCGTTTGTGAGATGTGGGCGTCGCTGGCTAGGCCAGCATTTATTGCCCATCCCTAATTGCCCTTGAACTGAATGGCTTGCTAGGCAATTTCAGAGGGCATTTAAGAGTCAACCACATTGCTGTGGGTCTGGAGTCACACGTAGGCCAGACCTGGTAAGGACGGCATATTTCCTTCCCTAAAGGACATTCGTGAACCAGATGGGTTTTTACAACAATCGACAATGGTTTCATGGTCGCCACTAGACTAGTTTGTAACTCCACATTTATTAATTGAATTCAAATTCCACCATCTGCCGTGGTGGGATTCGAACCCATGTCCCCGGAGCATAAGCCTGAGGCTCTGGGTTACTAGTAGTCTAGTAACATTACCACTGCCTCTCCTTTCTATTTACTTATTTTTCACAAATTTAGAGGTCAATTTTCGTCCCATTTTCCAAGTCTCTCGCTCGTCTAGCGATTCAATAATTGGCTTTGAGCCCCCAATTTGTTACAGCCACATGGTGTGACGTGAGTGGTTCCCACTGTTCAATTCTCCACCTGTCTGCAGCAAGTGTATCTGTATTAGAGTTTAGCCCCTTGGTGTTTCATTTTTCAAATAGCCAGACAGTGACGGGTTTCTTGTAGGTTTTAAAAACAGAAAGTCATCAACACGCCTTATCCCGAAACTGTCGCAACTGCATCCACTCTTGCCTTCGCTTGCGCGCACACACTCACACGAGGAGACAAATACAGAAGGGAAAAAGGAAGGTAACTTTTAGTGTGGGGGAAGGTTACAATAAACCTGTTGAATTCTCTTGGAAGTAAAGTTCTCGATGGATACAGATTGTATTGATTGTAGATTTCTCTCAACTGAAGATTTGGTTGAAGACAGTGGGTTACTTCTAACATTCACTGCAGTATATGGTAAATGTAGGATTCTGCAGCAGGGCTGGCGCGCTTTCTGGCTTGGCTGGAACACAAGATGTTAGGATGTTTCTTCTCTCTCTCTCTCTCTCGCTGTTTTATTTAAAAAGGTAAAGCTGTTCTTTCTCACCTCCTGTTAGGAGACGCCCTGGTCTCTTCCCCATGGTGATTGTACAATGGCCCAATTCTGGAATGTTTTAGGATAGATGTATGATGGGTTCAATTGACACCTTTTAGCTTTGAAGATTTGTACTTTGTCTTTGTCAGACTGTTTCAATATACAAAAGGCCAATCCCTTTTTCTTTGGCAGCCATTTTGGACCATTGTTCACTCTTTAAAAATAAAGGTTCATTTTTGAAAGACAAAGTCCGTTTTTCATAATTGTTCAGAGTTAGTCCATGGTTGTATCATCGTACTTCTGGTGTGCATCACTGTGAGGTTGAAAATATTTTTTTTTAAACCTACGAGTAAACCTGTCATTTGTCTGTTTATTTGACCCTAAAGACACTCAGGGGCTAAAGCATCATTTTAACAAAACATGATTGTGGTGAGTTGGGAGGTGAACAGTGGGAACCATCCACACCCCTTATCACCTGTCCGTAACAATGCATTACGAAAAAAGTTGAAGAATTAAACGTACAGCAGGCTCAGATGGTTTGAACTGGATTCTGCTGTCAGAGCAGGCTGGCTGTCTGCCCATTTGAAACTGCTGTGCACTCATTGATCTCTCCTCCCGCAGCTTTAATTATGCATGCAGGGCAAGTTTGGAGCAGTCATTCGTAATTCATTAGGTTACTGTCACAGGGGATGGGGGAAGGAAACTCAGATTTGTTACAGCCTTTAAAAGGCAGCAGCCAGTTAAAGGGGAAAGGGAACAAGCATATTTCAGCAGTACAGTATGCAAGGTGTCTGAAGGAGCTGGGGTGGAAGGGAGTTTAGCAGCAGGAAAGCCTCCCAGATTCACTGATGCAGTGTTGCTGGCTGAATTAGGGCCAGACAGAATAGACCCGGGTATTGAGGGCAGGAAACCCCATCATGGGGAGATTGCAGAGACTGTCCATGAAACATCCACCACCTGAACAACTGCCACACTGTGCAGCAAGGAGCTAAGTCAAAGCATTCTTTCCAATCCACATCCTCTACCACCCAAACAGCTCTTAATGACCTAACCAATCATACCCATTCTCTGGCTGCACCTACCAGCAGTAGGATCCTGCCCACAGTCCTATTCTCCGCCATATATAAACCCACTGTTTCCACCTGTTCCAATTATTTTGCCAGACAACAGGCAGAGTACGTTGCCCAAAACACTGAGGCTTGCCGGTTCTTCTAAGAACTACTTTTTCAGAGAAAGTCTTACAGAACAGACAAGCACAGCTTACAGTCAATACCACTCTAGTAAGTCATGCTGCCTGCCTCAAGGGTTCTTCTCAACTTTAAGGACACTTCATTTAACAGGACAATTACCTCCAACGTAAATATTTGCCCACAGCCAGTGCCAGAGAAATGCAACTGGGGAGAAGGTGTACCATCACAGATAACCCTGAGTGCATGTGAGCAAGATGTGCTGGAAATTGGAACATGTGCAAGGTGGCAAAATTGGACATCACTTGGCACCACATTGGCAAAATCTGGGAACGTTCATCATTGGCAATGCCAGCTTTCCGTACTTTGTCCAAGATTTGTAACGCTACACCCTGAACACTATTTCAACAGGGGACTACGTCACTATGGAGGCAGCTAATTAAGCTGTTGTGTTTCACATCATAGAGAAAGCAACCGAAGGAAACGCTGGCCTCTCTGATGGCCGTGTAGGTACATCCAGGTTTTCAACCACTGCCTCTTCTTCACCATCTCCACCATTGCAGCAACAGTCCAGTGACAGCCATGCAGGAGGACGCCAACAGTGAAAATGAGGATCTGGGAGTGCAAGCAAGTGCCCTTACTCCACACAGGTTTCAGCTGAGGAGCCTGGTAACCCAGATCTTGTGTCCGTCTTCCCTGCACCTCACTCTACCCCACCCGACTCTGCTGCACACATCCATTACTTCCCTAACACGACATCACCTTACACTGAAAGAGTAACTTTCAAAAACGGAATTGGATAAATACTTGAAATGAAAAGAAATTGCAGGGCTGTGGAGAATGAGCAGAGAAGTGGGATTAATTGCTTAGCTCTTTCGTAGAGCGAGCACAGACATGATGGGCCAAATGGCCCTTGTCTGTAGGGGATGTTTCGATGATATAGTGAAAGATGTCAAAAAGAACAGTCAACATCTCTTTAGAAGTTAACGAATAACCTGACTTCTCCCTCAGTACAGAACATTACTGGATCCATGGGATCAATAACAACTCGAATTTAACAGGACAAGCTCCTCACCTGGGTCCTGAGTGCTTCTTGGCTTTTTCCTGAGGTTTTCTGCAATTGAAATCATGCATCTCCATGTTCTTAGCTCCTTCCTGATCAGACAGCTGGTCACCTTTATGCAGTTTACTTTCTCCTTCATTTCTCGCAGGTTCAGGCCCTTCACTGCAGGAGAGTTGCTCATTGGCTGAAAATACATTAGCACAAAGCTTACAGAATGCTGGGGTTTATGTGATTGCTCTCCAACTCAGAACATGTGCTGGTATCTGAATGAAGAGGATCTTGTAGTGTAAGCAATTTCAGAGTATTGCTGAGAGAGTGTGAGGTGTTTGAGTATTACTGGGGGGAGGCAGGGCACATGGTGAATCTTCAGTCTTTATTCAGATGTGTCTGTGGCATATCAGCAAGTGTCATGGAGAGGGCTGTGGTACATCAGCAAGCTATACTTAAGAGATGTGGGGTAGAAAAGGAAGTGTTACAGAGACGGATGTGGGTTATATCCGAGGTGTTACTGAGAGGGGTGTGAGGAATATCAGCAGGTCACAGAGCCATAATGCACAGGAGGCCATTCGGCCAATTGCGTCCATGCTGGCTCTCTGTACAGCATTCCAATTACTCCTATTCCCCTGCTCGATCCCCGTAGCTTTGCTAGCTTATTTCCTTCAAGTGCCCATCCAATTTCCTTTTGATATCATTGATTGTCTCCACATCCACCACCCTCGTAGGCAGTGAGTCCCAAGTCATTACCAATCGCTGCATAAAGAAATTCTTCCTCACATTCCTCCTGTATCCCTCGCCCAAAAACCTTAAATCGATGTCCCCGAGTCCTTATACCATCAGCTAATGGGAACAGATTTTCTTTGTCAACCCAATCTAAAACTGTCAATCTTGCATACCTCTATCAATTTTCCCTTCAGTCTCCTTTGCTCCAAGGAGAACAACCCCAGCTTCTCCAACTTAACCTTGTAGTTAAGCTCCCTCATCTCTGGAACCATTCTGGTAAATCTCCTCTGCACCCTCTCAAGGACCTTCACATCCTTCTGAAAGTGTGGTGCACAACCTGATACTGACTTCATGAGCCTCAATTTTGTAACCAGCCTGATATGTGGTACTTTGTCAATCACTTTCTTAAAATCCATATAGACAACAGTCATTGCATTCCCTTCACCAACCTTCTCTGTTACCTCATCAAAAAATTAAATTAGTCATACACAATCTGCCTTTTACAAATCTATGTTGGCTCCCCTTCATTAACTCAAACCTCTCAAAGTGTCTTTTAATTTTTTCACTGATTATTGCTTCTAAAACCTTACCTTGCAAGGGGTGAGAGGGGGCTATTGAGCTTAATAGAAAAGAGTGGAGTGTATTGTGGTCCTTTACTGAGAAAGCCAAGGGGTATGTTAGGGTCTGTTGCCAAGAGAAGTGTGGGATACATCAGAGCTTTACAGTATTAAATATACAGTTCAGAGATTTTCTTTTATTCTTTCATGGAATGTGAGTGTCGCTGGCAAGGCCAGCATTTGTTGTCCATCCCTAATTGCCCTCGAGAAGGAAGTGTCAGGCTGTCTTGTTGAAGCGGTGCAGTCTATCTGGTGTAGGTACACCCACAGTGCTGTTTAGGAAGGGAGTTTTTGACCCAGCAACAAAGAAGGAAAACGATATAGTTCCAAGTCAGGATGGTGTGTGGCTTGGAGGGGAACTTGATGGTCTTTCCATGCATCTGCAACTCTTGTCCTTCCTGGTAGAGGTTGCGGGTTTGGAAGGTGCTGTCGAAGAAGGCTTGGCGAGTCGCTGCAGTGCATCTTGGCGATGGTACACACTGCTGCCACTGTGCACCAGTGGTGGAGGGAGTGAATGTTTAAGGATGTGGATGTGGTGCCAATCAAGTGGGCTGCTTTGCCCTGTGTGGTGTGGAGCTTCTTAAGCGTTGTTGGAGCTTCATTCATCCAGGCAAGTGGAGAGTATTCCATCACACTCCTGACCCATGCCTTGTAGATGGTGGACAGGGTTTGGGAAGTCAGGAGGTGAGTTACTCGCTGCAGAACTCCCAGCCTCTGACCTGCTCTTGTAGCCACAGACAGCATTGTAATGAGGGATGTGGGATATACAATAGAGTTCATGTGAAAGTAATGGGATATATTAGAGTGGTATTGTCAGGGAGTATGGGATATATTACAGTAATCACTGTTCCTGACGTGCAGCTTGCCTGTAATATTGCTGCTCAGTACTGTAATGTTGGAGTTTGTCTACAACCGCAGCCACCTCACAGGCGTCACTCAATTCCTAATTCAGTGCTCCCTGCAGTGTTTGTAGATGATGTTTCCCTTTGACCAGAAACCCAAATGAGCCAAGGCCCATACTACACACATGGCCAAGGTTAAAGAAAGACTGGGTAACTGATGGAAGAGCCTATCGGGAATGAATGGGGCGAGAGATGGTGTGAACGAGAGGCATATGCACCCTAGATGCAAACTGCCATGTAGCAGCCACTTAAACTCAAATGTGTGACCATCACTTCTAAAAACTGCTACCCTCTTACTCACCCTGGTGATCTTCAGTCTCTGTTTGTACTGTCCCATCTCCCATTGCTGCCAAGGTGATTGCAGGAATAACTGAGCTGTGACTGATAGAGCAACAAAAGAAATATTAAAGCATTTCATAATAAAGTATATGAATCCTCTTCATCACTAACAGTACAACATCTCTACACTAAAGAATTATCAGTGATGCTAATCTCAGGACACTTTCATGGGGCTTCCCTGACCTGTTCGAGCCTACTTGGTCAATTAATGAAACCAACTGCTCACATTTCTGTTCCCCAAAACCATTTTTATCTGCCTCCATGAATTAATCCCACCTTGTTCACATCTCTCCTTTCTGTTACTGAAACCCTGATCCATCCCTTTTTCTACTCGAGGCTTGACTTTTCGAATATTCTCACACTGGCCTCCCAAACATAATCATCCACAAACTTCAACTCATCTAAAACTCTGCATCGAACGTCCTTATTAACTTCCTCACACCCATCACTCATCCCCCAATCTCTTCATCGCCACTCACTGTCTCCAGTTCAAAATTCATACCATGGCCTCACTCCACCCTACTTTACCCTGCTGCACATTACCATCACTTCCCTAACACACCTCTCCTCACTCCTTATGTCTTACATTGGAATATAAACCTACAAAAGAAAAGAACTGCATAAATACTTAAAAGGCAAAAAAATTGCAGGGCTACAAGAAAAGAGCAGGAAAATGGGACTACTTGGATATCTCTTTCAAAGAGCCAGCAGAGACAGGATGGGCTGGTCTCCTTCTGTAAGGGATGATTCTATGATAGGGAGTTATGTTGAACTTGTATAAGACACTAGTTTGGCCTCAGCTGGAGCATTGCGTCTGGGCGTCAGTTCTGGGCATCGTACTTTAGGAAAGATTTAGGACATTGGAGAGAATACAGAAAAGATTCATGAGAATGGTTCCAGGGATGAGGAATTTCAGTTATGAAGATAGATTGAAGAAGTTAGGGCTGTTTTCCTTGGAGAAGGCTGAGAGGTGATTTGATAGTGGTACTCAAAATCATGAGGAATCTGGACAGAGTAGACAGAAAGAAACCATTCCCACTCGTGAAAGGATTGAGAACGAGAGGGCACAGATTTAAAGTATTTGGTAAGAGAAGCAAAAGTGACATGAGGAAAAACTTTTTCATACAGCAAGTGGTTAAGGTCTGGAACGTGCTGCCTGAGAACATGGTGGAGGCAGGTTCAATTGAAGCATTCAAAAGGGAATTACATAGTTATATGAAAAGGAAGAATGTGCAGGGTTATGGGGAGAAGGCAGGGGAATGGAACTGAGGGAATTGCACTTTCAGAGAGCCAGTGTGGACATGATGGACCAAATGGCCACCTTTTGCACTGTATCGATTCTGTGATATAGTGAAAGATACTGCCAGTGATCAACTAAAAAAAGTCAAAAAGAGGAATCAATCAGGCTTTGGAAGTTAAATAGCCTGTCCCCTCCCCCACTACAGGACACGATTGGATCCATAGGATCAATAATAACTGAGGTTTAACAGGACAAGCTGCTCACCTGGATCCCAGATCCTTCTTGGCTTCTTCCTTGTATTTTGTTAGATTGAGTTCATGTTTCTCCATGCTCTTAATTCCTTTCTGATCAGACAAATGGTCACCTTTCTGCAGTTTATTTTCTCCTTCACTCCTCACAGGTTCTGTTCTTTCATTGCAGGAGAGTTGCTCATTGGCTGAAAATACATTCGCACAAAACTTACAGAAAGCTGGGCTTTGTGCGATTGCTCTCCCCCACAATCAGAACCTGTGCTGATGTCTGAATGAAAAGTGATGGGCAGTGTGTGCAGTGTGAGTAATGCCAGTGCATTAGTTAGGATGGGAGCAATAACAATATTATTGAGAGGGGTGTGTGCTAAATCAGTGAGTGTTACTGTGGGGTATATCAGCAATTGTGATTGAGGGGAGAGAGGGGTATATCAGAGAGCATAATAGGGAGGTGTGGTGTAAATCTCAGGGCTTTATCTACAGAAGTCACAGGTATTTTAGGGTCTGTTACTGAGAGAAATATGGGACATATCTGATGGCATTACAGCGATAAATAAGAGGTCTATCAGAGAGCATGAGGGGTAAGGAGTATATCAGCTTGTGTTGCTACAGGAGTTTTGGGATATAGTATCATGTTCTTATCAGAGGCTATGGGTTTTATTATGGAATGTTATTGTGAGGGGTTATGGGGCATAAACTGTATATTTTTGTGGGAGTTTATGCAACAATAATTTTCACTTTCTACAGCAGCTTTAACATAGTAAAATGTCCCAAGGCACTTCACAGGAATGTTATCAAACAAAATTTATCACACAGCCACATAAGGAGATATTGGGGCAGACGATCAAAAGCTTGGTCAAAGATGTAGATTTTCTGGAGCATCTTAAAGGAGATGTAGAGATGGAGAGGTGGAGTGAATGAATTCCAGAGTTTAGGCCTTAGTAGCTGACAGCACGGCCATCAATGGGGGTGGAGCAATTAAAATTGGGGTGCTTAAGAGGCCAGAAGTTAGGGAGTGCTGATGTCTTGGAAGATTGTAGCACTGGAGGAGATTACAGAGATAGAAAGGCTATGGAAGGATTTGAAAATAAGGATGTGCATTTCAAAATAGCAGCATGGAGCAACCAGGAGCTAATATAGATTAGTGAGCACGGAGTGATAGGTGAGCCAGACTTGGAGTAAGTTAGGATATGTGTAGCAGAGTTTTAGATGAGCTGAAGTTTATGGAAGGTGAAAGATGGGAGGCTGGCAAGGAGTGCTTGGAATAGTCAAGTCCAGAGGAAACAAAGGCACTGTTGTGGTTTTCAGCAGTAGTTTGGCTGAGGCAGAGGCAGAGTTGGGCGATGTTACAGAGGTGGATGCATGTGGTCTTAGTGGTGGTGTGGCTATATGGTCGGACACTCATCTCAGGGTCAAATAAGTCACCAAGGTGTTGTGAACAGTCTGGTTTAGCGTCAGACAGTTGCTAAGAAGAGGGATGAATTCGATGCTTAGGGAACAGAGTTTATGGGAGGACCAAAGACAACGGCTTTGGTGTTCCCAATATTTAGTTGCAAGAAATTTCTGCTCAGCCAGTACTGGATGTCTGACAAGCAGTCAGACAACTTAGAAACAATGCAGGTGTCCAGAGAGGTAGTGGTGAGGTTGAGCTAGGTGTCATCAGTGTACATGTGGAAACTGCCGCTATGTTTCTTGATGATGTCGCCAAGGGATAGCATGTACATAAGAAATAGGAGAGGGCCAAGGATAGATCCTTGGGGGACAACAGAAATAATGGTGTGGGAGCGGGAAGAGAAGCCATTGCAGGGGATTCCCAGCTATGATAGAATAGGTAAGAATGAAACCATGCGAAGGCACTCCCAACCTAGCTAGATGATGGAGGAGGATTCTGTGGTCAACTGAGAAGGATAAGGAGGAAAAGGTTAGCATGATCACATTCACACAGCATGCCATTTGTGACCTTGATAACAGGCATTTCAGTACTTTAGTAGGGGTAGAAACCTGATGGGAAGGATTCAAATGTGGAGTTCCAGGCAAGATGGGCACCAATTATAGAGTACTATTGGGAGGAGGATGGAATATATCTGTCTGTACCTGGGAAGGATGCAGGATTAATTATAGAGTGGCATCATGAGGGGGTTATGGGCTTTTTTGGAGACTCTTATTGTGAAGAGGATAGGGTATGTTATAAAGTGTGTTACTGGGATATATTATAAAGAGGAATTATGAGGAGGATATGGTACATTATAGAATATTATGAGGTCATATCAGTGTGTGCTCCTGTGAAGAGAGTGGGATATATTATAGAGTGGCATTGTGAGGGACTATAGGATATTTTGTATACTCTTATTGTGAAGAGGATAGGGTATGTTACAAAGTGCATTCTTGGGAAAGGAGTGGGATACATTACAGAGTGGTATTATGAGGGGTTACAGGGTATTTTTGTAGACTCTTATTGCGTTGGGGTATGTTAGAAATTGTATTCCTAATATGGAAATGGGATATATTATAAAGTGGTATTGTGAGGAGGTTGGGGTATATTATAGATTATGAACAAGTATGGGGTATATCAGAGTGTGTTCTTGTGAAGCAAGTGGACTATATTATAGAGTGGTATTGAGGGGGATCTGGGGCTACATTTCAGCTATAGATTATTACAGTAAATGTTGTTCCTGACATGTGCAACTTGACTGTAATATAGCTGTTTGGTCCAGTGTTGTAATGTTAGAATTTTTCTGCAGCTTCTGGCAGCCTCATAGCCATAAGTCAATTCCTAATTCATGCTCCCTGCAGTATATGTAGATGTTTCTCTTTTGTTCAGAAACCCAGAAGAGCCGAGGCACACACTACAAACTGGGTAAATGCTGGCAGTTTCTATGGGGAATGCCGTGCCCACATCAGGATCATTTAATTGAAATGAATGGGATGAGGGATAGTGTGAACGGGAGACATCTGTACCCTGGACACAATCTGCCGTGTAGCAGCTACTTAAACCCAAAGGTGTGACCATCACTTCTACAAGCTGCTACCCTCTTACTCACCCTGGTGATCCTCAGTCTCTGTTTGCACAGTCCCATCTCCCATTGTTGACAAGGCGACTGCGGGAATAACTGAGCTGTGATTTAAATGGCAACAAAAGAAATATTAAAACATTTCATTAGGAACTAGGTGTTTCCTATCCAGTCCTAGTCAATATTAATATCTCTATATTATGATCAGTATGTTGTCGGTCCAACTAGGAAGGAGACATTGCTGGACCTGGCGCTGGGGAATGAGGTAGGTCAAGTAAACCAAGTGTCTGTGGGGAAGAACTTGGGTAAGAGTGATCATCGTGTCATAAATTTTAGAATAGTAATGGAGAAGAGCAAGGAACAATCTAAAGTAGAACTTCTAAATTGGAAGCGGGCTAACTTCAATGGGATGAGGGATCTAGCCAGGGTAAAATAGAACCAAAGACTAGCAGGAAAAACTGAAACGGAACAAAGGGTGATCTTTAAAGGTCACTGAAACGTTACCTCTGCTGCTCTCTCCACAGATGCTGCCGGACCTGCTGAGTATTTCCAGCAATTTTTTGTTTTTATTTCAGATTTCCAGCATCTGCAGCATTTTGCTTTTATTTTAGTGATCTTTAAGGATATGTCTCAGGTACAGGTTAGGGCACATTTCAACAAGAATGAAAATTAAGGGAACCAAAGCCAGGGCTCCTTGGATGACGAGGGAGATTGTGAATATGATGAAACAAAAAAAAAGGGTGTATGATGCACTTCATGTGAACACTTCAAGTGAGAACCAGGCCGAATACGATAAGTTGAGGGGAAACGTGAAGAGGAAAATAAAACTACCAAAGTGAGAAAATGAGAATAGAATAGCAATTAAGATGATAGGAAATCCAAAGATCTTCATTGGACATGTAACTAGTAAACAGGTAGTAAGAGGCGGAGTGGATCCTATTAGGGAAAAAAATGGTGATATAAGCTTAGAGGTCTCGGCAAGGCTAGATAGAATACTTAATGAGTACTTTGTATCAATGTTTACTAAAGAAGAGGATGCTGACAAAATATCAGTAAACGGAGATGGTAGAGGTAATGGATGGGGTGAAAAGTGATAGGCAGGATATACTGGAAAGTCTGGCTATGCTTAGAGTCGATAAGTCACCTGGTCTAGATGGCTTGCATCCCAGGTTGCTAAAGGAAGTGGGGATGGAGATAACAGAAGGGCTTGTCAAAATCTTCCAATCTTCTCTAGCAACGGGGGAGGTGTCAGAGGATTGGAGAGTGTCAACTGTGAACAATCTTATTCAAGAATGTGTGCAAAGACAATCCTAGTAACTACAGGCCAGTTAGTTTAACATCAGTGGTGGGTAAGGTTTTAGAAAAATCAGGGGGAAAAAAATCAACAGGCACTTGGAGAGGTTTCAGTTAATTAAGGAGAGCCAGCATGGATTTGTGAAAGGCAGATCGTGTTTGACTAATCTAATTGAATGTTTTTGATGAAGTAACGGAGAAGGTTGATGAAGGGAATGCAATGGATATAGTCTACATGGATTTTAAGAAAGTGTTTGACAAAGTACCATATAAAAGACTGGCTAGCAAAATTAATGCTCATGAAATAGGGGAGTCCGTGTCAGCTTGGATAAAAAATTGGCTTAAGAACAGAAAACAGTGAGTCGTGGTAAATGATTGTTTTTTTGGACTGGGGCATGGTAGACAGCAGTATTCCTCAAGGGTCAATGCTGGAGCCACTGCTTTTTTTGATACAAATGATTTGGATATTGGAATACAGAGTAAAATTTCAAAATTTGCTGATGATACCTGTGGGAATGTGGGATCACACTACACATGTACTTCAATATTTGTGGGATCAGCACAAGATGGGTTAAAAAAGTTTTCGGTTCTGCTCAACAGGGATGTTTTGTAAAGGATGAGAAACTGAAAAAATGGGAAAGTCATCCATCGATGTCTTAAGGGTTTGGGAAATGTTTAGTCACTGTTTATAGTATTAAAGTCATGAAAACAGTTCCATGGTTGATATAACCATGGTAACGAATCACTGGAAGAGATTGATGAACATGAGTGTATCTTCCTGGCTTCATGTTATCTGAAGTCTACATGGTGTTGTTTAATGTATTGTAGTTTAGTGTTAATATGCATGGAATGTAGAGATCAAAGGTAGAATTGGTATAAGTGCTTACAGCAAACCACTGTTTGCTGTAGTCAGGCAAGAACTGTGAAGCTTGGTGCCTGACTTCTTGCAGTGAATTGTGAACTCAATAAGAAATAATCCATATCAATGGAATCATTTTGAATGATTTGACTGAGTACTCAGGTTGGATTATATAAAATGAGCTTGTTAAAGACAAAGATCTGATTCTGCAGTTGTTAAAACTGATGTCTGTGTATAAAGTAACAAAAGGCAGAACAGGAAAGCAGTACAACAATACCTAATGTGGAGGTGCAGCAAACTGTGAGCATGATGCCAACTGGCTACAACAGGACATGGATAGGCCAGCAGAATGGACAGACAGAATTCAATGCAGACAAGTGTGAGGTGATGCATTTTGACAGAAGGGTTTGGGGAGAGGCAATAAAGATTTAATGGCATGGTTCTGAAAAGAGTGCAGGGACCGAGGAACCTGAAAATTCATATGCATAGATCTTTGAAGGCAGCGGGACATATTGATAAAGCAGTTATCAAAGCATGTGGGAACTAGGGCTTCATAAATAGAGGGATTCAGTACAAAAGCAAGGAAGTTATAATGAACTTTTATAAAGCTCTGGTTGGGTCACAACTAGAGTATTGCATCCATTTCTGGTCACTGCCCTTTTCTAGGAAGGGTGTGAGGGTCCTCAAGAGGATGCAATGGAGATTTTACCAGAATGGTTCCAGGAACAAGGGATTTTAGCTACAGGGTAGGTTGGAGAAGCTGGGGTTGTTCTCCTTGGTGAACTGAGGTTGAGGGGAGCTTTATCAGAGGTGTACTAAGATGATAGGTTTAGATAAGATACACAAAGACAAACTGTTCCCATTTGCTGATCCTAAAAGGACTAGGGGACACAGATTTAACATTTTGGGCAAGAGATGCAGTGATTGGTAATAACCTGGAATTTGCAGCCTATGAAGGTGGTGGAAGTGGAGACAATTAATGATTATTTAAAAGAAAATGGATGGGCACTTGAGGGAAATAAACTTGCAGGGCTATGGGCATAGAGCAGGGGAATGGGACTGACTGGATTGCTCTACAGAGAGCCAGCGTGGACCCAATGAGCCAAATAACCTCCTTTTTGCCATAATGACTCTGTGACTCTATAAAGAATTATCAGTGATGGTAATCTCGGGACACTTTCACAGGGCTTCCCAGACCTGTTTGGCCTACTTGGTCAATTAGTTACACCAGCAGCTCACACTTCTGTTACCAAAAACACTTTCATCTGCTGACATGAATTAATCTCGCTCTGTTCTCATTTCTCCTTTCTGTTACTGAAACTCTGATCCATCCCTTCATTAACTCGATGCTTGACTTCTCAAATGACTTCGCACTGGCCTCCCAAACTTAATCATTCACAGACCTCAACTCATCCAAAAACTCTGTATCCAACATCTTTACTAAGTTCCTCACATTCACCACCCACCTCCTGTCATTCACTGCCTCCAGTTCAAAATTCATACCATAGCCTCATCCACCCTAACTTACACTGCTGCACATATCCTTCAGTCCCCTAACACAATCCCTCTTATCACCCCTTGTATCTTGCACTGGAATAGTACCTTACAAAAGGGAATTGCATGAATACTCAAAATGCAAAAACATTACAGGGCTATGGGGAAAGAGCAGGGACGTGGGACTATTTGGATATCTCTTTAAAAGAGTCAAACAGACAGGATGAGCTGAATGGCCTCCTTCTCTAGGGTTGTTTTGTTTTCATTCTTGAGATGTGAGCGTCACTGGCAAGGCCAGCATTTATTGCCCATGCCTAATTGTCATTGAGAAGGGGGTGGTGAGCCACCTTCTTGAACCGCTGCAGTCCATTTGGTGTAGGTACATTCACTGTACTGTTCATGAGGGAGTTCCAGGCTTTTGACTTTTTGACAATGAAGGAACAAGAATATATTTTCAAACCAGGATCGTATGTGACGTGGAGGAGAACTTGCACGTGGTGGTGTTCCCATGCATCTGCTGCCCTTGTACTTCTAGGTGGTAGAGGTTGCAGGCTTCAAAGCTGCCGTTGAAGGAGCCGTGGCGATTTGCTGCATGGTACATATTGCTGCCACTGTACATTGGTGGTGGATTGAGTGAATGTTTAAGGTGGTGGATGGGGTGCCAATCAAGTGGGCTGCTATGTCTTGGATGGTGTTGAGCTTCTCAAGTATTGTTGGAGCTGCACTCATCCAGGCAAGTGGAGAGTATTCTACCGCATTGCAGGCTTGTGCCTTGTAGATGGCGGACAGGCTTTGGGAAGTCAGGAGGTGAGTTACTCATGTCACGCACACAAGATGTGCGAGGATACAAATTATGGACAAAATCTGAAAAGTTACAAAACTGATTTTGTCTTAAAAAATAGACCTTTCTTTTTAAAAACGAACAATGCTCCAAATTGACTGCCAAAGAAAAAAAGGGCTTAACCTTTGTATATTCAAACTGTCTGACAGGGACAAAGGAAAATCTTCAAAGCTAAAAGGTGTCAATTGCACCCATCCGACAACCATCCTAAAATATTTCAGAATTGAATGTCTTCTTCTGAAACAAAGGTGGTGTGAAGTAGCCATATCCTGGGCCATTGGGCAATCACCATTGGGTAAGAGATCAAAGCGTCTCCTATCCAGAGGCGAAAAGTAACACAACTTTACCTTAAAAAGCATCCTAGAGGGGGGCACCGAGAAGGCAGCATCCAAAAGCTTGTTTCCAGCAAACCAGAAGACGTGTGCCCTGCTGTAGAATTCTGCATCAATACTATACAGCAGTGAACTCGAAAGGATCCACTGACTTCAACTGAACTTTCAACCAAGAGAGAAATCTGCAATCAGCTCAGGCCTGCAACCGAGAAATTGATTCACAAGAAAGTTCAACAGGTTTACCCTGACCTTCCCCACCCCCATTTATAATCACTTACCCCGTTTTTCATCTCCATCTGTCTCATGTGTGTGTGTGCACGAGCGAATGCATGAGTGGATGTGATTGTGGCAATGTGGGGATAAGGCGTATTGATCAATAAACTATTGATTTTCTGTTTTAAACCTACAAGAAAACCTGTTGCTGTTTATTTGACAAATAAAATACCAAAGGGTTAAACCCTAATAACAAAAGCACACTTGCTGCCGTCAGGTGGGAGTTGAACAGTGGGAACCACCCAAACCTCACCACGTGCCGTAACACTCACCACAGAATTTCCAGCCTCTGACCTGCTCTTGGCGCAACAGTATTCATTTATATGGCTGGTCTAGTTAAGTTTCTGGTCAATGGTAACCCTACCCCCACCCCCAGGATGTTGATGGTGGGGGATTCAGCGATGGTAATGTTACTGAATGTTGTATATCAAACGGAGATGGTTAGATTCTCTCTTGTTAGAGATGGTCATTCCCTGGCACTTGTGTGGCACGAATGTTTCTTATCACTCATCAGCCTAAGCATTAATGTTGTCCAGGTCTTGCTGCTTGCGGGCACAGACTGCTTCAGTATCTGAGGAGTTTTGAATGGTCCTGAGCATTGTCCAATCATCAGCAAACATTCCCACTTCTGACCTTAGGTTGGAGGGAAGGTCATTGATGAAGCAGCTGATGATGGTTGGGCCTAGGACATTACCCTGAGGAACTCCTGCAGCAATGTCCTGGGCTGAGATGATTGGCCTTGAACAACCACAATCATCTTCCTTTGTGCTAGATATGACTCCAACCAGTGGAGAAGATTCTCCCCGATTCCCCCATTGACTTCAATTTTGCGAGGGCTTCTTGATGCCACACTCGGTCAAATGCTGTCTTGATGTAAAGGGCAGTTATTCTCACGTCACCTCTGGAATTCAGCTCTTTTGTCTGTGTTTGGACTAGAGTTGTAGTGAGGTCTGTCCTGGAAGGAACCCAAATTGAGCAATAGAGAGCAGGTTGTTGCTGTGTAAGTGTTGCTTGATTGCACTGTTGACAGCACCTTCCATCACTTTCCTGATGATTCAGAATAGACTGATGGACCAGTAATTGGCCGGATTTTGATTTGTCCTTTTTTTTGTGGAGAAGACTTATCTGGGCAATTTTCCACATTGTTAGGTAGATGTCAGTGTTGTAGCTAAGGGCACAGCTTGTTCTGGAGCACAAGTCTTCAGTACTACAGCCAGGATGTTGTCAGGGCCCAGAGACATTGTTGTATCTAGTGTCTTCAGCTTTTCTTAATATCACATGGATTATGATATCATAAAAGATACTGTCAATGCACAACTAAAAAATCAATGTCAAAAAGAGCAATCAATAAGGCTTTGGAAGTTAAAGAATAGTCTGTCCCCTCCCCCACTACAGGACACTACTGGATTCATGGGATCAATAATAAATCAGGTTTAACAGGACAAGCTGCTCACCTGGATCCCAGGCCGTTCTCGGGTTTTTCCCCGTGTTTTGTTAGATTGAGTTCATGTCTCTCCATGCTCTTAACACCTTCCTGATCAGATAGCTGGTCACCTTTCTGCAGTTTATTTTCTCCTTCACTTCTTGCAGGTTCTGTTCCTTCACTGCAGGACAGTTGCTCATTGGCTGAAAATACATGAGCATAAGGCTTACAGAAAGCTGGGCTTTGTGCGATTGCTCTCCCCAACTCAGAACCTGTGCTGCTGCCTGAATGAAGAGGGATTGACAGAGTATGCAATATATTATTGGGAAGAGTGTGAGAGGTAACAGTGTTAATGAGAGGGGGCATGGGATGTTACAGCATTACTGCTTTACTGAGAGGGGTGTGACTATGAAAGGGAAGTGTTACTGAGAGACGTGTGTGTTATATCAGCAAGCTTTCCTGACTTTACTGAGAGGCATGTGGGGTACATCAGAAAATGTTACTAAGAAAGGTATGGGAAACATCAGAAAGTGGTACTGTGACAGGAGGGGTGTATATCAGAAAGTGTTACCAAGAGTACAGGTGGGGTATGCAGAGGGCATAATAGATGGGTATGGTGTTTATCATGGAGCTTTACCAAGGGAGGTGAGGGGAACTTTTGGTCAGTTACCAAGAGAAGTGTGGGACATATCAGAGAGCATCACAGCGATAAATATGGCATCTATTAGACAGCAATCCAATGGTGAGTGTGGGATATATTACAGAATGCTACTGTGCAGGGTTATTGGGTATGTTATAGAGCGCTATTGTGAGGGATTATAGAGTATGTTCCTGGGAAGGGAGTGTGTTATACTATAGAATGTTATCATGAAGGAAAGGAGCATATCAGAGTGTGTTCTTGTGAAGAGAGTGGGATGTATTAGAGTGGTATTGTGAGCAGGTAATGGGGTATATTAGAGTGCGTTCCTGCGAAGGGGGTGGGGTATATTGTAGAGTGGTATTGTGAGGTGTATGGAATACATTTTAGCTATAGGTTATTACAGTAAATGTTATTCTGACATGTATAGCTTGACTATAGATGCTTGGTACATTGATGTAATGCTGGAGTTTTTGTACAGATGCTGGCAGCCTCACAGGTGTCACTCAATTCCTAATTCAGTGCTCCCTGCAGTATTTGTAGATGATGTTTCCCTCTTATTCAGAAACCCAGAATAGCCAAGGCCCACGCTACACACATGGTCAAGGTTAAAAAAAGACCGGGAAAATGATGGCAGAGCCTATCGGGAATGTTTTGCCCACATCGGGTTGTCTAATTGAAATGTATGGGGCAAGAGATGGTGTGAACGGAAGGCACCTGTATCCTAGACACCAGCTGACGTGTAGCAACCACTTAAACTCAAATGTGCGACCATCACTTCTAAAAACTGCTACCCTCTTACTCACCCTGGTGACTTTCAATCTCTGTTTGTACTGTCCCATCTCCCAGTGCTGCCAAGGTGATTGCTGGAATAACTGAGCTGTGATTGATAGAGCAACAAAGTATTAAAACAATGGGTCGAACTGCCTCCTTCTGTATCATAATGACAATGACTCTAGAATTTCATTCTAAAGTATATGAATCCTCTTCATCCCTAACAGTATAACATGTCTGAACTAAAGAAATATAAATGATGCTAATCTTCGAATACTTTCACAGGGCTTCCCCGGACCAGTTTGGACCTATTTGGTCAATTAGTGAAACCAACAGCTCACACTTCCGTTACCAAAATCATTTTTATCCACCTCCATGAATTAATCTCACCTCATTCTCATCTCTCCTTTCTGTTACTGAACCCTGATCCATCCCTTCATCAACTCGAGGCTTGACTTCTCAAATGTCCTCACACTGGCCTCCCAAACATAGTCATCCACAAACCTCAATTCATCCAAAATTCTGCATCCAACGTCCTTACTAAGTTCCTCACACCCATCACTCATCCCCCAATCACTTCATTGCCACTGACCCCATCACTCACTGTCTCCAATTCAAATTTCATACCATGGCTTCACTCCATCCTACCTTACACTGCTGCACATATCCATCACTTCCCTGACATACCTCTCCTCAACCCTTCACTCCATCCTACCTTACACTGCTGCACATATCCATCACTTCCCTAACATACCTCTCCTCAACCCTTCACTCCATCCTACCTTACACTGCTGCACATATCATCACTTCCCTAACATACCTCTCCTCAACCCTTCACTCCATCCTACCTTACACTGCTGCACATATCCATCACTTCCCTGACATACCTCTCCTCAACCCTTCACTCCATCCTAACTTACACTGCTGCACATATCCATCACTTCCCTAACATACCTCTCCTCAACCCTTCACTCCATCCTACCTTACACTGCTGCACATATCCATCACTTCCCTAACATACCTCTCCTCAACCCTTCACTCCATCCTACCTTACACTGCTGCACATATCCAACACTTCCCTAACACACCTCCACTCACCCCTCCCTCCCTCCACTCCACCATTGAGAGCTGCTTATTCAGCCAACGTCCTCTGGAACTCTTTATCCAGGTCCCTCTGCCTTGTAGCTTCTTCAAGAACCTCCAATTTGACTTTATGTTTAGTCTTTCACTTCTCCACGACCACCCTCCCAGACCCCCGACCTTCGTTCCTCATGCTTGGTATCCTCCACACCTTTTCCCTCTCCTTCACAATGCACCTTGAGGAGCCTTCCCATGTATTTGCTTAGTTAAAGACTACATCAAAAGTAATTCATGGCAGGAAAGCTCTTTCGAAGTTCTAAAGACATCTTAAAAGATGCATTTACAAGCAATATCTGGTTTTGTTCTACTAAAAGATGTTCAATAATAAAACCCAAAACCTCTCAAAATAACACTATATCTCAGGACACACTGAGGTACTCCATACCTCTCACAATAACACTCTCTAATATATCCTACACCCCTCAAAGGAATGCACGTTGATAGATCCCATGTTAGCAAGTTATTTGACAGTGTGAAAAATACTTGATATCTTGAAAAGGCTGTTAAAGCATACGGGATCCTGGGCTTTATAAATAGAGGCATAGAGTACAAGAGCAAGGAAATTATATTGAACCTTTATAAAATTCTAGTTAGACCTGAGCTGGCAAATTATATCCAATTCTGGGCACCAAATCTTAGGAAGGATGTAGAGGATGCAGATGGGAGTGGAAAACGTTATGGGCTGATTTAGTAAAGGTGTTCAAAATCATTAGGGGTTTTGATAAAGTAAGTAAGAGAAACTGTTTGCACTAGCAGGAGGGTCAGTAAGCAGAGGACAGAGATTTAAGATAATTAGCACAAGAAGCAGGGAGTGGGTGGATTGAGGGTGGTGGTGGGAAGGTAAAGAGATTTTTTTTTAAACTTTGAGTTACGCTGATCTGGCTGCCTGAAAGGTGGTCGAATTAGATTCAATAATCACTTTCAAAATGGAATGGATAAATACTTGAAAAGGATATTTAGATAATATGTTTCTTTTATATCCTTCCTGCCAAAATGGACAATTTCACATTTTCCACATTATACTCCATTTTCCAGATCTTTGCCCACTCACTTAACCTATCTATATCTGTTTCTAGCCTCCTTATGTCCTCTTCACAACTTACTTTCCTACCTATCATTATGTCATTAGCAAATTTAGCAAGCATACCTTTGGTATCTTCATCCAAGTCGTTTATATAAATTGTAAAAAGTTGAGGCCCCAGCACTGATCACTCCGGCACACCACTCGTTACATCTTGCCAACCAGAAAATGATCCATTTATGCCTACTCTCTGCTTCCTGTTAGCTAGCCAACCTTCTATCCATGCCAATAAGTTACCCCTTATACCATGAGCTTTTATTTTTCACAATAACCTTATCAAATGCCCTCTGGAAATCTAAATACTGTACATCCACCGGTTCCCCTTCATCCACAGCAGATGCTGTCAATCATCACCTAAAAAAAAATGGCAAACGGAGCATTCAACTCAGCTTTAGAAGTTATAGGTTGCAAATAACAACTTAAATGTACATTTGTGCGGCTTTTTTAACATGGGAGGCATTTCATGTAACAGAGAGCAACATTGAGAGAGTTTTGGAGGATGATCAAAGGCTGTGTCAAAAAGATCAGTTCTGAGGATGCTTGACTAGTTTATGCCTTTTAACTGTTTAATAGCCTGTCCACTCCCTGACTACAGGACACTGCTGGATCCATAGGATCGATAACAACAATAGAAGCGGTTTGAGTAGAGATGAGAAATCATAAAGGCATGAAGTCACTTGTGGGAGTGCTGTACAGGCCCCTTAACAGTAACCATACGGTAGGATGGGAAATAAAGGAAGAAATAATGAGAACCTGTCAGAAAGGTACGGCAATAATCATGGGGAATTTTAATCTGCATATAGACTGGAAAAATCAGATGGACAAGGTAGCCTAGATGAGGAGTTCACAGAATGTTTTCGGGATAGTTTCTTAGAACAGCAGACTATATTAGACCTGGTATTGTGCAACAAGACAGGAATAATTAATAACCTCATAGTGAAGGTGCCTCTAGGCAGCAGCGATTATAATATGATTGAATTTTACATTCAATTTGAGGGAGAGAAGAGTGGGTCTAAGAATAGTATTTCAAATTTAAATAAGGACAATTATGAGGGCATGAAAGCAGAGCTAGCTAAAGTGAACTGGCAAATTAGGTTAAGGCACAGGTAAATAGAGATGCAATGACAGACATTTCAGGGGATATTTCAGAATACACAGAACAGTGTCACAGTGGCGCAGTGGTTAGCACCGCAGCCTCACAGCTCCAGCGACCCGGGTTCAATTCTGGGTTCTGCCTGTGTGGAGTTTGCAAGTTCTCCCTGTGTTTGCGTGGGTTTTCTCTGGGTGCTCCGGTTTCCTCCCACATGCCAAAGACTTGCAGGTTGATAGGTAAATTGGCCATTATAAATTGGCACTAGTATAGGTAGGTGGTAGGGAAATATAGGGGCAGGTGGGGATGTGGTAGGAATATGGGATTAGTGTAGGATTAGTATAAATGGGTGGTTGATGGTCGACACAGACTCGGTGGGCCGAAGGGCCTGTTTCAGTGCTGTATCTCTAAAAAAAAAAGATACATTCCAACAAGAAAGAAAAATTCCAAGGGAAGGACCAACCATCCGTGGTTAACAACAAAAGTTAAAGATAGTATCAAACTGAAAGAAAAAGCATATAATTGCACAAGGATGGGTGGCAGGTCAGACAATTTGACAGGATATAAAAAGCAGCAAAGAATGACTAAAAGATTAAAAAGGAGGAAAACAATAGTGCACAAGAGGAAGTTAGCTGGAAATATAAAAACAGATAGCAAGCGTTTAAAAAAAGAAGTGAGCGTTGGTCCTATAGAAAGTGAGTCTGGGGGAATTAATAACGGAAAATAAGGAGATGAATGGAACAGATATTTTGCATCGGTCTTCACCATAGAGGATACAAGTAACTTCCTGATATAGCTGTAAATCAGGAAATGGAAGGGATAGAGGAACTCAAAATTACAATCTCAGTGGTACTGAGTAAATTGTTGGAGCTGTGGGCTGGCAAGTCCCCGGGTCCTGATGGACTTCATCCTAGAGTTTTAAAAGAAGTGGCTAATGAGATAGTTGATGCATTGGTTTAAATCTTTCAGAATTCCCTTGATTTGGGGAAGGTTTCATTCGATTGGAAAATAGCCAATGTAACTCCTTTATTTAAAAAGGGAGGGAGACTGAAAGCAGGAAACTACAGGCCAGTTAGAAGCTATTATTACAGGTGTTCTCGCAGGACACTCAGAAAAATTCAAGGTCATCAGGCAGGGTCAACATGGTTTTGTGAAAGGGAAATTATGTTTAACCAATTTATTGGAGTTCTTTGAAGAAGTAACATGTACTGTGGATAAAGGGGAACCGGTGGATGTACTGTACTTAGATTTCCAGAAGGCATTTGATAAGGTGCCACATCAAAGGTTATTGCGGAAAATAAAAGCTCATGGTGTAGGGTTAACATATTGGCATGGATAGAGGATTGGCTAGCTAACAGGAAACAAAGAGTCGGCATAAATAGGACATTTTCTGGTTGGCAAGATGTAATGAGTGGTGGCCTCAACTTTTTACAATTTATACAAACGACTTGGATGAAGGGACCAAAGATATGGTAGCTAACTTTGGTGATGACACAAAGATAGGTTGGAAAGTAAGCTGTGAAGAAGACATAAGGAGGCTACAAATGGATATGGATAGGTTAAGTGAGTGGGCAAAGATCTGGAAAATGGTGTATAATGTGGGAAAATGTAAAATTGTCTATTTTGGCAGGAAGAATAAAAAGGAAACGGATTATCTAAATGGCGAGAGATTGCAGAGCTCTGAGATGCAGAGGGTTCTGGGTGTCCTAGTGCATGAATCGCAAAAGGTTAGTATGCAGGTACAGCACGTAATTAGAAAAGCTAACAGAATGTTACTGGTTATTGCGAGGGGAGGTGAATACAAAAGTAGGGAGGTTATGCTTCAGTTATATAGGGCATTGGTGAGACCACATCTGAAGTACTGTGTACAGTAATGGTCTCCTTATTTAAGGAAGGATATCAATGCATTGGAAGCAGTTCAGGGAAGGTTTACTAGACTAATTCCTGGAATGGGCAGGTTGTCTTATGAGGAAAGGTTGGACAGGCTAGGCTTGTATCCGCTGGAGTTTAGAAGAGTAAGAGGCTACTTGATTGAAACATATAAGATTCTGAGGGGTCTTGACAGGGTGGATGTTCAGTTTAGTTTAGTTTAGACATACAGCACTGAAACAGGCCCTTCGGCCCACCGAGTCTGTGCTGACCATCAAGCACCCATTTATACTAATCCTACACTAATCCCATATTCCTACCACATCCCCACCTGTCCCTATATTTCCCTACCACCTACCTATACTAGGGGCAATTTATAATGGCCAATTAACCTATCAACCTGCAAGTCTTTGGCATGTGGGAGGAAACCGGTGCACCCGGAGGAAACCCATGCAGACACAGGGAGAACTTGCAAACTCCACACAGGCAGTACCCAGAATTGAACCCAGGTCGCTGGAGCTGTGAGGCTGCGGTGCTGACCACTGCGCCACTGTGCCGCCCCAATGTGGAAAGGATGTTTCCTCTTTTGGGAGAATCTAGAACTCGGGGTCACCCATTTAAGACAGAGATGAGAAGAAATTTTTTCTCTGAGGGTCGTGAGTCTTTGGAACTCTCTTCCTCAAAAGACGGTGGAAGCAGAGTCTTTGAATATTTTTGAGGTAGATAGATTCTTGATAAACAAGAGGATGAAAGATTATCGGGGGTAGGCAGGAATGTGGAGGTGAGGTTCCAGTCAGGTCAGCCATGATCTTATTGAATGGCGCAGCAGGCTCGAAGGGCTGAGTGGCCTACTCCTGCTCCTAATTTGCATGTTCACATGTTTAACAAGACAAACTCCTCACCTGGATCCCAGGTCCTTCTTGCCATTTTCCTTGTGCTCTGTTAGATTGAGTTCATGTATCTCCATGCTCTTAACTCCTCCCTGATCAGACAGCTGGTCACCTTTGTGCAGTTTAATTTCACGTTCAGTTCTCACAGGTTCTGTTCCTTCACTGCAGGAGAGTTGCTCATTGGCTGCAAATACATTAGCACAAGGTTTACAGAAAGCTGGGCTTTGTGCAAATGCTCTTCCCCATAGTCAGAACATGTGCTGGTGCCTGAATGAAGGATGGACAGTGTGTGCAGTGTAAGCAGTGTCAGAGTATTACTGAGTAGCGGGGTGTGTGGCAAGCTTTACTGAGAGACATGTTAGCAATATCAGCAAATGCTGAGAAGGATTCAGTAAGTGTTGTTCGATTCCAGAAAGCCAGTTGGTGGAGGATAGAACAGGAGCCAATCTTTACACCCTTTTAGATTTATTTACAGAGTTACAGATTACAAACTACACCTCCTAACCCAACAACCATAGTCTCTGTCTGCTTCTTTTTATACCGTTTTGATCCAACTAGAAAGTTGCCAAGAAAGAGGAACTAAGTGCCCCTTTTAAAAGGGCACCACTAATATGTTATAACACAAACTAAAAACTTTAAAAGGAAACTTAAGCAAATTAAGGTGATACTCAAGTACCCCCGGTTTCCAGAAGGCCTCACGAGTACCAGCAGGCATCACCTGGGCGCGGATGTAGCCACGGAATAAGAGGCAGGATTCAGACCCGAAAACCCCCCCCTTAACCATCTGCCTGGGCCTACTGATGGCTAACTTGCCCCAGCCCAGGAGCAGTCTCACGAGGAGGTCCTCCCATCGGTGCGCTCCCCTCCACCCCATGTGCCCAAAGATCAGGAGCGTGGACTGAAATGCAGCCAAAAATTGAGGAGCAGCTGCCTCAAATAATGCAAGAGGGGCTCCAACCTCTCACATTGTATATAGGCCGCAGAAATTATAGATGGCCCAGGAGCCCATGAATAGACTTAACAGTCTATTGCATGGAACTGCTGCGTGCAACACCCTCCACACCAAATCACCAATGGACAAAGGGAGGACTCCCGAGTAGAGTGCCACCCACCAGGGACACCCGCCCTCCTCTCGATAGCAGGATGGAACACCTTGGTGTGTCTGGACAGCAAACGAGGGTGAGGAAGTGGAAGATGTGCAAGAGCAGCCTGTACAGGACATCCTTCCACGCAGGGTAGAATAACACAGAGGGGATTTCCAAGAAACAGCTCAAGTTGTGGGGCCAAAGTGCTTGAGGGAGGTTTCAAGGCCTGGCATGGATGAGAAATTCCATCTGAACGGGGGTCAGCTCGATTGGGAGTTCTCCACATACCTCAGCCATCTCAGCAGCTCCAGTGCAGTTCGGGCCGAGAACCACTTTAAGATCCTCAATGACTTTGGCCACAAGCTGGACGACCCCCCCGCCAAGGAGACGCATTGTGCTAGCTCCTCCAGCGAAATCAAGCCCACTCCTCCACTATTCAGTACATCCCAGACTCTGGTCACCTAGGCAGCCAGAGCCCTCTCCTCTGCCAGCCACACAAACCCTTACTGACAAAGGTGCAGGTTCCTAAGCAGTGGCTCCCGGAAGATTGCCGCCACTCCTGATCAGTTCCCAGTAAGAGTCAGGCAGCTCCCGCAAGAAGGCACAGAGACTGCCCATGCCCACCCACCACCCTCACCCCAGGTTTATAAACAGGATTTGCCTTCTGTAATTGAGGCCATACAGCTGGCAGAAGAAATACTCACCAGTGCACACCATCTAAGAGGATCCTTGACATACAGGTATCTCTACAGGCAGAAAGTTGCCAACTGGGTGCGAAGGCACAGCAGAACCTGTCCACCCTCTCTAAGCGGGAGACTCAGCACTGTGGCAGAGACCAAGTGCGCCCTTTTGTGCCAGAAGTCAACGAGATTCTTCGGTATCTTGGCGCCAAGTTCAGGGGGAGGGATCAAAGTGACCAAACAGTACCACAGCAGAGCAGCCATAGCAGTTTATGACCAGCATTTGACCCCTGTAGTGGGGTTGACCATTGACCAGAAACTGAACTGGACCAGCCATACAAGTGTCTTGGCTACAAGAGCATGTCAGAGGCTGAGAATTCTGTGGCAGGTAACTCACCTCCTGACTCCCAAAAGCCTGTCCACCATCCATAAGGCACAAGTCAGGAATGTGATGAAATACTCTCCACTTGCCTGGATGGGTGCAGCTCCAAACAACACTCAATAAGCTTGACACCATCCAGGACAAAGCAGCCCACTTGATTGGCACCCCATCCACAACCTTCAGCATACACTCCCTCCACTACAGACGCACAGTGGCAGCAGTGTGTACCATCTACAAGATGCACTACAGCAACTCACCAAGGCTCCTTCGGTAGCACTTTCCAAACCCACGACCTCTACCACCTAGAAGAACAAGGGCAGCAGATGTAAGGGAACCTGCAAGTTCCCTTCCAAGCCACACCCAATCCTGACTTGGAATTATATTGCCATTCCTTCACTGTCGCTGGGTCAAAATCCTGGAACTCCCTACCTAACAGCACTGTGGGTGTACCAACGCCACATGGACTGCAGCGGTTCAAAAAGGCAGCTCACCACCACCTTCTCAAGGACAATTAGGGATGGACGATAAATGCTGGCCTAGCCAGTGACACCCACATGCTGTGAATGTATAAAAAAACACTTGGAGCAGTCCTATCCAATGTGCTAGGTGAGTAGTGGCCTTGGCCTCCGGCTCTTGCCAGTTCATTGGCCAGACGTCCTTGACAAGACTAAGACAGACTCCCAGATAGAGAAATAAAAACAAGAAATGCTGGAAATACTCAGCAGGTCTGGCAGCATCTATGGAGAGACTCCACATTCCAGCATCTGCAGTATTTTATTTTTATTATCCCAGATAGAGAAGGTGGGTGCTGCTCCAGGCAAAAAGACTGAGCACCTCCGGCAGGAAGTCCAGCCGCCACTGACCAGAACATTACTCCCAGTTGATCCTGGCAGAGAACGCTGTAGAGTGGACCTGCTGACAGTCGAGCAATCTCCACAGGTCGATGCAATCTGTGACCATGAGGAGCATATCACCTGAATAAGCCAAGAGGAGGACCTCCACGCTCAGCCTGCAGAGAAACAGTCCCATCAACCTCCTCCACAAGAGGCATAGTAAAGTCTCCACTGAGATGGCCAGACATGGGCACCCCGACGTGCTCCTCCCCCAAAGCAAAAGGGTGCCGTCAAAGATCCGTTAACCTTAATCAGACATTCAACAGCGATGTACCAAAGTTGGATCTGGACGACGAAATGCATCCCAAATCCAAAGGCCCGCTGAGTCCCAAATAAGTCTGTGATCTACCCTATTGAACACCTTCCCACAATCCAGGGAAAGGAAGGTGACAGACAGACCGGCCCGCCGGGAATGGTGGACCAGGTCCCAGACCAAGTGGATGTTGTCATGGATTGTCCAGCCGGGACTGTGCAAGACTGGTCAGGGTGGATCATGCGGGCCAAGCACAGTGCCAAGGAGAGCAGACATGGTCCTGGCAAATATCTTATAGTCCGCACTGCGGAAGGAGACTGGGCGCCAGTTCTGAAGCAGGCAGAAATTGCCCCTCTTGGGCAGCAGCAATGGCCCTGTGCCAAGAGAGGGGCATCTCACTGTTTCCCAGACTTTATGCGCCAGTCCTGAGAGAGTTGCTCCCCAGGATGTCCCAGAACACACTGTGGAACTTCACAGTCAGTCCGTCCAGACCTGGGGACTTGCCCCTCAAGAGCACTGGTTAGTTCTGCCAGGCTAAGCGGAGCAACAAACCACTCAGTGCCCTTCAGGCCACCCTTCGGCAGGTCCTCCCACAAAACTCCACGAGCATCCTCACTGGATGGCTCCAGAGAGTGTACAGCACCGTAATAGGCCTGGTCACTGATGATCTCCGGATCTGAAACCGGAGATCCATTGTAAGTCAGTAGCCCCAAGAACTGCTTATGAATCCCCAGCCTTTTTTCCAGCGAGAAAAAGGGGGAGCTAGAGTCCAAGTCCTGGAGGATCTGCATCCGCAACCTTGAACACGCCTTGAGACCCAACAAACTGGAGGTCCTTCAGTGTGCCCTTCTTCTCTTCTATACCTGCCTCAGGATGCAGTCTTTGACGGCTGAGCACCTCCTGTTCCAACTGCTCAACCCAGGCCTTCAAGCTCCCGGTTGAACCCTCTCATGTATTCCTGATAGAAGACGCAGACATGAACCTTATCCATGTCCCACCGTAGCCTTAAGGAGGGTGGGCACAGTCAGCCCAGAATTCACAGAACCACTTGTCTCCAGCAGCAGGTTGTCAAAATGCCAGTAAGTGAACCCTACCCACACGCAGACCAAGAAGTGGTCCAAGCATGGCAACAGTCGCACAGAAGCTGCCAGAATGCAGAAAGAATGCAAAGGCAATTGATTCTGGACACTCTTCCTCCAGACCTCATGAAAGTGAAAGTACTGGAGTCGGGGTGAAGTTTTCGCCGCACGTCTGCCAAATCATAGGACCCGGCCAGGTCCTTCAACCTCTCCATCACTGCCAGACCATGTGGGGTACCAGAGTGGTCCCTCACCTCAAGGATACAGTTCAAATACATCCCCCCCCCCCATCCCCTACCTTGCTGAGGATGATGAACTTACGGCGTCTCTGGAGCCAGGATGACCGGAAACTTCTTCAAAGAAACGCGCTTGCTGCACGCTAGCCTGGGGAGCGTACATTTTAGGTTAAGCAGCATGTCCACCAGCCTGACGGTGAGATGAAGCAAGTAGCCTAGCACAGGCTCCTTGACCCCCTAGATCTGCAGCTGAAAATGTGGGGCCAGCAAGATAGCCACCCCACCTGAATTGGAGATGAGGTGACTCATCTCCAATTGACCCCATCCCCATCTCGGATAGACCCCCTCCTTGCCACTCCTGGAGCCATGTAGCCTTGTCTCCAGGAATGGTGTGGGTTTCCTGCAGGAAGCACACCATGTACTTTCCCTCCTTAAGGAGCGAGAAGTTGAGAAATCTATGGTATGCCTCTTTGCTGCTGCTGATTTTGAGGCTGGCTATGATTACCTTCATGGCAAGAGCCTAGTGCAAGCACCACCTACACCCTACTGTTTGCAGGGAGCAGCGTCACGCCACTCCCTCAGCAGCCCGACGAGGAATGCCTTAAGTTTGCGCAGCTTGCGTTGGCTCACATCCTTACTCATGCCTGCGGTCCTTACAACAGAGCGACAGACCCAACGGCAGCACCAGCTCCAACCATCAGTCAAGGGCCAGCTGGACCTTGTCGCAGCGACCCAAGCTACTGGCCAGAAATTGCCAGCATTCTACAAAGGGGGTGATTGGACACGCGGTCGGATGGCGACTGAATCACTGGCGATGGATTCCAAATCATCCCCGGTGCAATCCACAGAGTCACCCTCCGGGTGATCCAGTTTCCTCCCACATGCCAAAGACTTGCGGGTCGATAGGTAAATTGGCCATTGTAAAAAATTGCCCCTAGTGTTGCTAGGTGGTAGGAGAATTGAGGGAAGGTGGGGATGTGAAAGGGAAAAATGGGGTTAATGTAGGATTGGTATAAATGGTTGATGGTCGGCACGGACCCAGTGGGCCGAAGGGCCTGTTTTGGTGCTGTATCTCTCTATGACTCTATGACTATACAGTGGTATTATGAGGGGCTATGAGGTATATCAGAGCATGTTCCTGTGGAGGGTGTGGAATATATTCAGGTGGTATTGTGAGGCGGGTATGGGATACATTTTAGCTGTAGGTGGTGTTATTACAATCAATGTTGCTTCTAATTTGTGCAGCTTGACTGTGACATTGCTGCTTGGTCCAGTGCTGTAATGTTGGAGTTTTTCTGCAGCTGCTGGCAGTCTTATAGCCGTCAGTCAATCCATAATTCACGTTCCCTACAGTATTTGACCAAGATGTTTCTCTTTTGTTCAAAAAGCCAGAAGAGCTGAGGCCCACACTACACACGCCGAAGGTTAAAGAAAGACTAAGTTAACAATGGCAGTGTTTGTTGGGAATGTTCTGCCCACTTCAGGGTCATCTCATTGAAGGGCGAGAGCAAGTGTGGATGGGAGGCATCTGTACCCTGGACACAAACTGCCATGCAGGAGCTGCTTAAACGCAAAGGTGTGACCATCACTTCTAAAAGTTGCTACTCTTACTCACTTTGGTGATCCTCTGACTCTGTTTGCACTGCCCCATCTCCCATTGCAGACTCCATTAGCATCACAATAAATGATCTGCAATTGAAACAGCAACAAAAAAATTAGGAGGTTTTTCAAAGAATATTTTATTGTAAAGTGTTAGTTTTTCTTTCAAAATAGGCAGTGTATCTTTTGTCACATAAAAAAATGAGATTCTAAATAGTTTCACTTTAATGTGTACATACACCCTAAAAAAACATCATTTCAAACAGAGCATGTGCCAGGAGCATTAGTGAGGTTCCATACTATCACATTAAGAACAAGTTACCAGTGACAACATGTGGGTAGCAGCGACAGACAATAACCCATGGATACCAACATGATACAGGCAATATCCCAATAACAACACAATACAGGGTATACCCTATGGATAGAAACACCATACAGCATGGATAGCAACAAGATCAGACAACACCCCACCGACAGCAACACAATACAGCTGAGACAGCAGGAATAGCAACAGAATACAGGCGATATTGCACGTAAAGCAACATAAGGCAGGGATAGCAACATAACACAGGCGATACGGCAGGAATAGCAACACAACACAGGTGATACAGCACAGATAGCAACACAATAGAGGCAATACAGGGGAAAGCAACACAATATAGGCAACACAGCGAAGAACACAATATAGGCGATACAGCACAGAGAGTAACAAAATATAGGCAATACAGCATGGAGAGCAACACAATATAGGCAGACAGCATGGAGAGAAACCTGATGCAGCGTGGACAGCAACACAATGCCAGCTGTACTAAAGAGCAGAAAGAAACAGGCAATACTGCAAAGACAAGTCAGATATACCAACACTGCACAGAGAGCAGCGAGGTGCGCCGACACTGCACAGAGAGCAGCATGATATAAGCAATATTGCTTGGACAGCAGTGAGATACAAGGAATGCTGCAAGGACAGCAGTGATATACCAGCAATACTGCATGGACAGCAGTGAGATGCAAGCAATACAAGGAAGGTAGAACCTGTACAAGCCGGATGGTCTGCACCTGAACGGAACTGGGACAAATATCCTTGCAGGAAGGTTTGCTACTGCTGTTGTGGATGGTTTAAACTAGATTGGCTGGGGAATGGGAGCCTGAGCGCAGTCTTAGTTAGGGCAATTTCAGAGCAAGGAACAGTAGGCAGAAAATTAGCAAAATTAGCAAGTGACTCTGAAAGACAGATGAAGCAAAGGTTAAAACGTGTGCAACACAGGAATTTGGCAGTGTTAAAGGGTATTTATTTAAATGCAACGAGTATAGTAAATAAAGCCAATGAGTTGAGAGCACAGACACATGGCATTACGATATTGTTGCTTTAACAGAAACTTGGCTTAAAGAGAGGCAAGAATGGCAGCTCAACGTCCCTGGATATTGAGTTTTCAGGCATGATAGAGAGGGAGATAAAAAAAAAGGAGGGGGTGTAGCGTTATTAGTTAAGGAATCAATAACAACTTTGAGGAGGGATGATATGCTAAATGAATCATCAAATGAGGCCATATGGGTGAAGCTCTGAAATAAAAAGCGGGCAGCCACATTACTGGGAGTGTACTATAGACCTCCAAATAGTGAGAGGGAGATAGAAGAACCAATATGCAGGCAGATTTCTGAGTGCAAAAACCTTAGGGCAATAATAGTCAGAGGTTTCAACTACCCTAATATCAACTGGGATACAAACAGTGTGAAGGGCACAGAGGGGACAAAATTCTTGAACTGCATTCAAGAGAACTTTTTTAGCCAGCACGTAACAAGCCCAAACAAGAGGGAGCGCAATTCTGGATTTAGTCTTCGGTAATGAAGCTGAGCAAATGGATGAAATAACAGTGGGTGACAATTTTGGAGATAGTGCTGTATCTCTAAATCTAAAAAAATCATAATAAAGTTAGTTTTAGCATAATCATGGAAAAGGACAAAGATAAAACAGGAGGAAAGGTTCTAAACTGAGGGAACGCTGATTTTACTAAACTGACATGAGACCTGGCAAAAGTGGACTGGATACAGCTACTTGAAGGAAAATCAGTGGCAAACCAGTGGGAGGTATTCAAAAATGAAATACTAAGGGCACAGCGTATGTACATGTCCCCACAAAGATAAAAGGTGGTACTGCCAAATCTAGAGCCCCCTGGTTATCTAAAACCATACAGGGTAAATTAAAACAAAAAAGAAAGCTTATGATGATCACAAATATCTCAATACTTTAGAAAGAGTAGAGGAGTATAGAAAATGCAGTGGTGAAACAAAAAAAGGAAATTAAAAAAGCAAAGAGAGGACATGAAAAATTATTGGCAGGTAAAATCAAGGAAAACCCAAAGCTGTTTTATCAGTACATTAAGAGCAAGAGGATAACTAAGGAAAGGGTAGGGCCTATCAGAAATGTACAAGGGAACTTATGTATGGATGGAGAAAATGTGGGCAGGGTTCTTCATGAGTTTTTTGTCGCTATCTTCACAAAGGAGAGGGTTGATGCAGACATTGTTTTTAAAGAGGAAGAGTGTGAAATATTGGATACGATAAGCATAATGAGAGAAGTAGTACTTGAGCATCTGACATTCCTGAAAGTGGATAAATCACCAGGACCGGATGGATTGCATCCAAGGTTGTTGAGGGAAACCAGTGACGAAATTGCAGATGTGCTGAGGATCACCTTCAAATCCTCACTGCATACAGGTGAGGTGCCAGATGACTGGAGGTGTGTGAACGTTGTACCATTGTTTAAAAAGGGTGCGAGGGATAAGCCAAATAATTATAAGGCAGTCAGTCTGACCTCGTTGGTGGGGAAATTGTTAGTTTATCCTTTCCCTCAGAATAGATTCTGTCACTTAGTAAGGCATCGATTAATCATGGATAGTCAGCATGGATGTGTTAGGGGAAGGTCATGTCTTACTATACTTAGTTGAGTTTTTTGAGGATGTAACCAGGTATATTGATGAGGGTAATGCAGTGGATGTGGTTTGCATCGATTTTAGTAAGGCATTTGACAATGTCCGCATGGCAGACTGGTCAGGATAATGAAAGCCCCTGGGATACAGGGAAAGATGGCAGGTTGGATCCAGAATTGACTCAGGGACAGGAAACAAAGTGTAGTGGTCAACGGATGTTTTTGCAAATGGCATTCCACAGGGCTCAGTGTTGGGTCCTTGCTGTTTGTTGCATATATTCTATAAAGATATGAACAGAAAAACATTAGAGAAGACAAATATAGGTCCCTTACAGTCAGAAATTGGGGAAATTATAATGGGGAACAAAGAAATGGCAGAACAATTAAACATATACTTCGGTTCTGTCTTCACAAAGAAGGACACAAATAACCTCACAGAAATGTTAAGGAACCAAGAGTCTAATGAGACAGAAGAACTGAAGGAAATCAGTATTAGTAAAAAAAATAGTGCCAGGGAAATTAATAGGGTTAAAGGCTGACAAATTCCCACAGCCTGATAATCCACATCTCAGAATACTAAGGGAAGTGGCCCTGGAAATAGTGGATGCATTAGTGGTCATCTTCCAAAATTCTACAGACTCTGCAGCTGTTCCTACAGATTGGAGGGTGGCAAAAGTAACCCCACTATTTAAAAAAGGGAGAGAAAAAACAGTGAATCACACACCAGTTAGCCTTACATCAGTACTGAGGAAAATGCTAGAGTCTATTATAAAGGATGTGATAGCAGAACACCTGGAAAGCAAAAATGTGAATCGACAAAATCAGCAAATCAGCCTTAACAAATATACTGGAGTTTTTTGAGGATGTAACTAGTAGAATAGATAAAGGAGAACCAGTGGATGTGGTCTATTTGGATATTCAGAATGTTTTTGACCATGTCCCACATAATAGGTTAGCGTGCATAATTAAACACATGGGATTGGGAGTAATATACTGGCATGGATTGAGAATTGGCTGACAGACAGGAAACAGAGAGTAGGAATAAACGGGTCTTTTTCCGGGTGGCAGGCAGTGATAGTGGGGTACCGCAAGGATCAATGCTTGGGCCCCAGCTATTCACAATATACATTAATGACTTGGGTGATGGAACGAAATCTAACATTTCCAAGTTTGCAGACAACACAAGGGTGGGGTGAGGTGGGGGGGTTGTGGGGGTGGAATGTGAGCTGTGAGGAGGATGCAAAGAGGCTCCAATGTGATTTGGATAAGTTGGGTGAGTGGACAAATGCATGGCAGATGCAGTATAACATGGGTAAGTGTGAGGTTATCCACTTTGGTTGTAAAAACAGAAAGGCAGATTATTATCTGAATGGTGATAAATTGGGAAAGGGGGAGGTGCAACGAGACTTGGGTGTCTTTGTACACCAGTCGCTGAAAGCAAGCATTCAAGTGCAGCAAGCAGTTAGGAAGGCAAATGGTATGTTGGCCTTCATTGCAAAAGGATTTGAGTACAGGAGCAAGGATGTCTTTCTGTAGTTGTACAGGGCCTTGGTGAGACCACATCTGGAGTATTGTGTGCAGTTTTGGTCTCCCTATCTGAGGAAGGATGTTCTTGCCATGGAACCAGGGGTCACAGTCTCAGGATACGGGGTATGCCATTTAGAACCGAGATGAGAAGAAATTCCTTCACTCAGAGGGTGGTGAACCTGTGGAATTCTCTACCACAGAAGGCAGTGGAGGCCAAGTCATTAAATATATTCAAGCAGGAGAGAGATATATTTCTTAATGCCAAAGGGATCAAGGGATATGGGAAGAAAGCGGGAACAGAGTGCTGAATTAGACGATCGGCCATGATATTTTTTGGATAGCGGAGCAGGCCCACAGGGCCGAATGGCCTACTCCTGCACCTATTTTCTGTGTATCTATATTAATGATTTGGACATAAATGTGGGAAGTATGATTGGGAAATTTGCTGATAACACAAAAATTGGCCGTGTGAGGAGGAAAGCCGTAGACTCCAGAATGATATCAATGTTTTGGTTGAGTGAGCAAAAAAGTGGCAAATGGAAATCAATCCAGAGCAGTGTGAGGTATTGTATTTGCAGAGGGCAAATAAAGCGAACGAATACACAATAAATGGGAAGATATTGAGAGGGGTAGAAGAAGTGAGAGACCTAGGAGTGCATGTCCACAGATCCCTGAAGGTGACAGGACAGGTGGATAGAATAGTGAAGAAGGGATATGAAATGCTTTCCTTTCTTGGCCGAGGTATAGAATACAAAAGCAGGGATGTGATGCTGAAACTGTACAAAACGCTGGTTAGGCTATAGTTGGAGTATTGCGTGCAGTTCTGATCACCACATTACAGAAAGGACATAATTGCTCTGGGGAGAGAGTACAGAGAGGATTTGCAAGAATGTTGCCAGGGCTTGAGGGCTGCAGCTATAAGGAAAGATTAGATAGACTAGGGTTGTTTTCCCTGGAACTAAGGGGCCAGGATAGAGTGGACAGGAAGGACTGTTTCCCCTCGAGGGGAGGTCAATTACCAGGGGACACAGATTTAAGGTGATTGGTAGAAGCATTAGAGGGGACGTGAGGGAAAACCTTTTTCACCCAGAGGGTGGTGGGTATCTGGAATTCACTGCCAGGAATGTTGGTGGAGAGACCCTCAACTCTTTTAAAAAGGTACCTGGACATGTACCTGAAGTGCTGTATACTGTAGGGCTATGGACCAGGTGCTTTAAGGTAGGATTAGTCTGGGAGGCTGGTCTACTAGGCCAGCGCAGACACGATGGGCTGAATGGCCTCCTTCCGTGCTGTACTATTTCTATGGTTCTAATACTGCACAGAGAGCAGCAAAAAACACCAATACTGCACAGAGCGGCGAGATACACCAATACTGCACTGAGAGCGGCGAGAAACACCAATACTGCACAGACAGCGGAGAGATACACCAATACTGCACAGAGAGGGGCGAGATACACCAATACTGCACAGCAGGGGCGAGATACACCAATACTGCACAGAGAGCGGCGAGATACACCAATACTGCACAGCGGGGGCGAGATACTCCAATACTGCACAGCGGGGGCGAGATACACCAATACTGCACAGAGAGCGGCGAGATACACCAATACTGCACAGCGGGGGCGAGATACTCCAATACTGCACAGCGGGGGCGAGATACACCAATACTGCACAGCGGGGGCGAGATACACCAATACTGCACAGCGGGGGCGAGATACACCAATCCTGCACAGAGAGCGGCGAGATACACCAATACTGCACAGACAGCGGCGAGATACACCAATACTGCACAGACAGCGGAGAGATACACCAATACTGCACAGAGAGCGGCGAGATACACCAATACTGCACAGAGAGCGGCGAGATACAGCAATACTGCACAGCGGGGGCGAGATACACCAATACTGCACAGACAGCGGCGAAATACACCAATACTGCACAGAGAGCGGCGAGATACACCAATACTGCACAGAGAGCGGCGAGATACACCAATACTGCACAGCGGGGGCGAGATACACCAATACTGCACAGCGGGGGCGAGATACACCAATACTGCACAGAGAGCGGCGAGATACACCAATACTGCACAGAGAGCGGCGAGATACAGCAATACTGCACAGCGGGGGCGAGATACACCAATACTGCACAGACAGCGGCGAAATACACCAATACTGCACAGAGAGCGGCGAGATACACCAATACTGCACAGAGAGCGGCGAGATACACCAATACTGCACAGCGGGGGCGAGATACACCAATACTGCACAGCGGGGGCGAGATACACCAATACTGCACAGAGAGCGGCGAGATACACCAATACTGCACAGAGAGCGGCGAGATACACCAATACTGCACAGAGAGCATGGCGAGATACACCAATACTGCACAGAGAGAGGCGAGATACACCAATACTGCACAGAGAGCGGCGAGATACACCAATACTGCACAGCGGGGGCGAGATACACCAATACTGCACAGCGGGGGCGAGATACACCAATACTGCACAGCGGGGGCGAGATACACCAATACTGCACAGCGGGGGCGAGATACACCAATACTGCACAGAGAGCAGCGAGATACACCAATACTGCACAGCGGGGGCGAGATACACCAATACTGCACAGAGAGAGGCGAGATACACCAATACTGCACAGAGAGCGGCGAGATACACCAATACTGCACAGCGGGGGCGAGATACACCAATACTGCACAGCGGGGGCGAGATACACCAATACTGCAGCGTGGGGGCGAGATACACCAATACTGCACAGCGGGGGCGAGATACACCAATACTGCACAGCGGGGGCGAGATACACCAATACTGCACAGCGGGGGCGAGATACACCAATACTGCACAGCGGGGGCGAGATACACCAATACTGCACAGCGGGGGCGAGATACACCAATACTGCACAGCGAGTGGCGAGATACACCAATACTGCACAGACAGCGGCGAGATACACCAATACTGCACAGACAGCGGAGAGATACACCAATACTGCACAGAGAGCGGCGAGATACACCAATACTGCACAGAGAGCGGCGAGATACAGCAATACTGCACAGCGGGGGCGAGATACACCAATACTGCACAGACAGCGGCGAGATACACCAATACTGCACAGAGAGCGGCGAGATACACCAATACTGCACAGAGAGCGGCGAGATACACCAATACTGCACAGCGGGGGCGAGATACACCAATACTGCACAGCGGGGGCGAGATACACCAATACTGCACAGCGGGGGCGAGATACACCAATACTGCACAGCGGGGGCGAGATACACCAATACTGCACAGCGGGGGCGAGATACACCAATACTGCACAGCGAGTGGCGAGATACACCAATACTGCACAGACAGCGGCGAGATACACCAATACTGCACAGACAGCGGAGAGATACACCAATACTGCACAGAGAGCGGCGAGATACACCAATACTACACAGCGGGGCGAGATACACCAATACTGCACAGCGGGGGCGAGATACGCCAATACTGCACAGCGGGGGCGAGATACACCAATACTGCACAGCGGGGGCGAGATACACCAATACTGCACAGCGGGGGCGAGATACACCAATACTGCACAGCGGGGGCGAGATACACCAATACTGCACAGCGGGGGCGTGATACACCAATACTGCACAGCGGGGGCGTGATACACCAATACTGCACAGCGGGGGCGAGATACACCAATACTGCACAGCGGGGGCGAGATACACCAATACTGCACAGCGGGGGCGAGATACACCAATACTGCACAGCGGGGGCGAGATACACCAATACTGCACAGCAGGGGCGAGATACACCAATACTGCACAGCGGGGGCGAGATACACCAATACTGCACAGCGGGGGCGAGATACACCAATACTGCACAGAGAGCGGCGAGATACACCAATACTGCACAGTTGGGGCCAGATACACCAATACTGCACAGTTGGGGCCAGATACACCAATACTGCACAGCGGGGGCGAGATACACCAACACCGCACAGAGAGCGGCGAGATACACCAATACTACACAGCGGGGCGAGATACACCAATACTGCACAGCGGGGGCGAGATACACCAATACTGCACAGAGAGCGGCGAGATACACCAATACTGCACAGAGAGTGGCGAGATACACCAATACTACACAGCGGGGCGAGATACACCAATACTGCACAGCGGGGGCGAGATACACCAATACTGCACAGAGAGCGGCGAGATACACCAATACTACACAGCGGGGCGAGATACACCAATACTGCACAGCGGGGGCGAGATACACCAATACTGCACAGACAGCGGCGAGATACACCAATACTACACAGACAGCGGCGAGATACACCAATACTGCACAGAGAGCGGCGAGATACACCAATACTACACAGACAGCGGCGAGATACACCAATACTGCACAGAGAGCAGAGAGATACACCAATACTGCACAGAGAGCGGTGAGATACACCAATACTGCACAGAGAGCGGCGACATACACCAATACTACACAGACAGCGGCGAGATACACCAATACTGCACAGAGAGCAGAGAGATACACCAATACTGCACAGAGAGCGGCGAGATACACCAATACTGCACAGAGCGTGGCGAGATACACCAATACTGCACAGAGCGCGGCGAGATACACCAATACTGCACAGAGCGCGGCGAGATACACCAATACTGCACAGACAGCGGCGAGATACACCAATACTGCACAGAGAGCGGCGAGATACACCAATACTGTACAGAGAGCGGTGAGATACACCAATACTGCACAGACAATGGCGAGATACACCAATACTGCACAGAGAGCAGAGTGATACACCAATACTGCACAGAGAGCAGAGAGATACACCAATACTGCACAGAGAGCAGAGAGATACACCAATACTGCACAGAGCGCGGCGAGATACACCAATACTGCACAGAGCGCGGCGAGATACACCAATACTGCACAGACAGCGGCGAGATACACCAATACTGCACAGAGAGCGGCAAGATACACCAATACTGTACAGAGAGCGGTGAGATACACCAATACTGCACAGACAATGGCGAGATACACCAATACTGCACAGAGAGCAGAGTGATACACCAATACTGCACAGAGAGCAGAGAGATACACCAATATTGCACAGAAAGCAGAGATACATCAATACTGCACAGCGCGCGGTGAGATACACCAACACAGCAAAGAGCTGCCTCGCTCCTCCCCCTCCCAATTTCTCCCCCCTCTCTCTCTTCCCCCTCCCCCTTTCTCCCCTCTCTCTCTCTTCCCCTCCCCCTTTCTCCCCTCTCTCTCTTTCCCCTTTCTCCCCTCTCTCTCTTCCCCCTCCCCCTTTCTCCCCTCTTCCCCCTCCCCCTTTCTCCCCTCTCTCTCTCTGCCCCCTCCCCCTTTCTCCCCTCTCTCTCCCTCCCCCTTTCTCCCCTCTCTCTCTCGCCTCCCCCTTTCTCCCCTCTCTCTCTCGCCTCCCCTTTCTCCCCTCTCTCTCTCGCCTCCCCCTCCCCTTTCTCCCCTCTCTCTCTCTTCCCCCTCCCCCTTTCTCACCTCTCTTCCCCCTCCCCTTTCTCACCTCTCTTCCCCCTCCCCCTTTCTCCCCTCTCTCTCTTCCCCCTCCCCCTTTCTCCCCTCTCTCTCTTCCCCTCCCCCTTTCTCCCCTCTCTCTCTTCCCCCTCCCCCTTTCTCCCCTCTCTCTCTTCCCCCTCCCCCTTTCTCCCCTCTCCCTCTCTTCCCCCTCCCCCTTTCTCCTCTCTTCCCCCTCCCCCTTTCTCCTCTCTTCCCCCTCCCCCTTTCTCCCCTCTCTCTCTTCCCCCTCCCCCTTTCTTCCCTCTCTCTTCCCCCCCCTTTCTTCACACCTCTCTCTCTTCCCCCTCCCCCTTTCTTTCCACCCTCTCTCTTCCCCCTCCCTCTTTCTCCCCACTCTCTCTCTCTCTTCCCCCTCCCCCTTTCTCCCCACCCTCTCTCTCTTCCCCCACCCTCTCTCTCCTCCCCCTCCCCCTTTCTCCCCACCCTCTCTCTCTTCCCCCTCCCCCTTTCTCCCCTCTCTCTCTCTTCCCCTATCCCTTTCTCCCCTCCCACTTTTTCCGCTCTCCTCCCTTTTCTGATGTCTCTCTCTTCCCCCTCCCTCTTTCCTGCCCCCCTCTCTTCCCCTCCCCCTTTCTTCCCTCCCTCTCTCTCTTACCCCCTTTTCTCCCCTCACTCTCTTCCCCTCCCCCTTTCTCCCCTCACTCTCCCCCTCCCCCTTTCTCCCCTCCCTCTCTTCCCCCCTCTCTCTCTCCTCCCCCCTCCCCCTTTCTCCCCAGTCCCTCTCTCTTCCCCCTCCCACTTTCTCCACTCTCTCTTCCCCTTTTTCCCGTCTCTCTTCCCCCCCCTCTCTGCCTCCCTCTCCCCTTTTCTCCCCATCCCTCCCCTCACATCTGCCCTTTCACCCCACTCCCCATGCCTATTTCTCCTTCCCTCTCTACGCGCCCCATCTTACTCCCCACATCTCTCCATTGTCCTCCCCCCTCCCCAATTTCCCTCGTCCCTCCCACTCCCTCCCACCTTCCATCTCCCTCTGCCCTCCCCATCCTCCATAACCCTCCCCCTCCCCGCCAACTCTCATCCCTCCCTCCATCTCCACTCCGCCCTCTCCATCTCCCCTTCCCTCCTCTGCCCTTCCCCATCCCATCCCCCCCTCCCTTTCTCCCAATCCTCCCTCCCCTCCTCCTAATTCCCCCATCCCATCCCACCTCTCTTCTCCTCTCCTCTCCCCTCCCCATCCCCCCTTCCCGCCTCCCACTCCCGTCCCCCTCCCCTCCTTTCCCCACCTCCCCTTCCCCTCTCTGTCCTCCCCCCTTTCGCTTCCCCCATCCATTCCCCCCTTCATCACCATCCCCCTTCACCCTCTCCCCCTTCCTCCCTACCCTCCCGTTCACCCCCTTTCCCCCTCCCCCACCCCTTCCCCCCTCACCTCCCCTCCTTTCCCCCCTCCCCTCGCTTCCTCTCTCTCCCCCTCCTCCTCTCTCTCCCCCTCCCTCGCCTTCCCCCGTGCCCCTTCCCACCCCTTCGCTCCACCCTCACTTCCCCTCCCCCATCCCTCCTTTCTCACCCCACCCCCTCCCCTCTCCCTCCTCGCTCTCTTCCCCGCTTCTCTCCCCCCTCCGCGCCCTCCTCTCCTCTCTCCCCCTCCCCTCTCTCCCTCCTGCTCCCCTATCCTCCTCTCTTCCCCCCGCTCCCCTATCCTCCTCTCTCCCCCTCTTGCTCCCTTTCCCGCCTCTCTCCCCCCTCCGTTCCGTCCCCTCTCCCCCCTCCCCTCCTCTCTACCCCCCCTTCCCACCACTCCTCTCCTCTCCCCCCCCATCCCCTCCCCTTTCCCCACTGCTCCTCTCTCCCCTCCCCTCCGCTCTCACCTCATCCCCTCCCCTCTCCCCCTCCCCTTTCACCCCTCTCCTCCGCTCTCCCCTCCCTTCCTCTCCTCCCTCCCCCTCCACTCCGCTCTCCACCACTCCACTCTCCCCTTTCCACCACTCCACTCTCCCCTCTCCACCACACCCCCCTCCACTCTCCCCTCTACCCCCCTCCACTCTCCCCTCTAACCCCTTCCTCGCACCCCTCACCACCCGCCCCTCCTCTCTGTCCCTCCCCTCCCTTCCCTCCTCTCTCCCACCCAGCCCTCCTCACTCCACCATTCCCTCCCTTCTCACCCCTCACCTCCACTTCCCTCCCCTCCTCTCTCCCCCCTCCACTATCCTCCTCTCCTCTCTCTCCCCTCCACTACCCTCCTCTCTCCCCCCTCCACTCCTCTCCTACACACCCCTCACCTCCTCTCTCCCCACTCCACTCTGCTCCCCTCTCCCCCTCCTCTCCCCTCCTCTCTCCCCTCCACTCCCCTCCCCTCCTCTCCACTCCCCTTCCCCCCTCCTCTCCCCTCTCCACTCCTCTCCCCTCTCCCCCCTCCATTCCTCTCCCCTCCTCTCCTCTCCTGTCTCCCACTCCACTACGCCCCACCTCTCTTCCCCCCCTCTACTCCCCCTCACCCCCTCGATCCCGTCCCCTCCCCCTCTCTCGCCTCCCTACCCTGCCTCCCCCACTCTCCCCTCCTCCCCCACTCTCCCCTCCCCCTCTCTCCTCGCCTCCCCGTCTCTCCCCCTTCCCCTCTCTCCCCTCACATCCTCCTCCCTTCTCTCTCACCCCTCCCCATCCCCTCTCTCACCTCTCCCCATCCCCTCTCTCACCTCTCCCCATCCCCTCTCTTACCTCCTCCTCCCCCTCCCCACTCCCCCTCCCCTCTCTCCCCCCTTTCAGCTGCCCTCCCCCCTCCATTCTCTCCCCTCCCCCACATCTCTCCCCCCTCCCTCTCCCCTTTTCCTCTCTGCCCCCCTCCCTCTTCTCTCTCTCCCCCCTCTCCCTCCCCTTTCCTCTCTCTCCCCCTCCCCCTCCCCTTTCCCTTTCTCTCCCTCCCATTTCCCTCTCTCCCCCGCCCCCTCACCCCTCTATCCCACTCTCCCCCTCCGCTTTCCCTCTCCCCTCCCTCCCCACTCCCCTTCACTCCCCCTCCCCTCTCCCCCCTCCCTTCTTTCTCTCCTCTCTCCCCTCCTCCGCCTCCCTCTCTCCTCTCCCCTCCCCACTCCCTCCCTCTCCCCCCTCCCCGCCACACTCCCTCTCCCCCCTCCCCTCCCTCACTCTCCCCCCTCCGCCTCCCCCTCACTCTCCCCCTCCCCTCCCTCACTCTCCCCTCCTCCGCCTCCCCCTCCCCTCCCCTTTCCTTCTCTCCCCCCCTCCCCTCCCCCTCCCCTCTCTCCCCTTCCCCTCCCCTCTCTCCCCCTCCCCTTCCCCTCCCCTCTCTCCCCCTCCCCTTCCCCTCCCCTCTCTCCCCCTCCCCTTCCCCTCCCCTCTCTCCCCCTCCCCTCTCTCCCCCTCCCCTTCCCCTCCCCTCTCCCCCCCTCCCCTTTCCCTCTCTCTCTCCCCCTCCCCTTTCCCTCTCTCTCTCTCTCCTACCCTTTCCCTCTCTCTCTCTCTCCTACCCTTTCCCTCTCTCTCTCTCTCCTACCCTTTCCCTCTCTCTCTCTCTCCTACCCTTTCCCTCTCTCTCTCTCTCTCTCCTACCCTTTCCCCCTCTCTCTGTCACCTCCCCTTTCCCTCTCTCTCTCTCTCTCTCCTCCCCTTTCCCTCTCTCTCTCTCTCCTCCCCTTTCCCTCTCTCTCTCTCTCCTCCCCTTTCCCTCTCTCTCTCTCTCCTCCCCTTTCCCTCTCTCTCTCTCTCCCTCCCTTTCCCTCTCTCTCTCTCTCCTCCCCTTTCCCTCTCTCTCTCTCTCCTCCCCTTTCCCTCTCTCTCTCTCTCTCTCTCTCCCCTTTCCCTTTCTCTCGCTCCTCCCCTTTCCCTCTCTCTCCACCCCCTCCTCCCCTCTCCCTCCCCCCATCTCCTCCCCTTTCCCTCTCCCCCTCCCCTTTCCCTCTCTCTCTCTCTCCTACCCTTTCCCTCTCTCTCTCTCTCTCCTACCCTTTCCCTCTCTCTCTCTCTCCTACCCTTTCCCTCTCTCTCTCTCTCCTACCCTTTCCCTCTCTCTCTCTCTCCTACCCTTTCCCTCTCTCTCTCTCCTCCCCTTTCCCTCTCTCTCCACCCCCTCCTCCCCTTTCCCTCCCCCCATTTCCCCTTTCCCTCTCCCCATCCCCCTTTCCCTCCACCCCCCCTCGTCCCCCTTTACCTCGTCCACCTCGTCCTCCTTTACCTCCACCCCCCTCGTCCCCCTTTACCTCCACCCCCCCTCGTCCCCCTTTACCTCCACCCCCCCTTGTCCCCATTTACCTCCATCCCCCCTCGTCCCCCATTACCACCACCCCCGTCCCCCTTTACCTCCATCCCCCCTCGTCCCCCTTTACCTCGTCCCCCTTTACCTCGTACCCCTCAACCCCCCCTCCTCCTCCCCCTCGTCCCCCTTGACCTCCACCCCCCTCGTCCCCCTTTACCTCCACCCCCCTCGTCCCCCTTTACCTCGTCCACCTCGACCCCCCCCTCGTCCCCCTTTACCTCCACCCCCCCTCGTCGCCCTTTAACTCCATCCACCCCCCTCGTCAACCTTTACCTCCATCCACCCCTCGTCCCCCTTTACCACCACCCCCCTCGTCCCCCTTTACCACCACCCCCCCTCGTCCCCCTTTACCACCACCCCCCCTCGTCCCCCTTTACCACCACCCCCCCTCGTCCCCCTTTACCTCCACCCCCCCTCGTCCCCCTTTACCTCCCCCCCCTTGACCTCCCCCCATCCCCCTTTACCTCCAACCCCCCACGTCCCCCTTTACCTCGTCCCCCTTTACCTCGTCCCCCTCAACCCACCCCTCGTCCTCCCCCTCGTCCCCCTTTACCTCCACCCCCCCTCGTCCCCCTTTACCTCCACCCCCCCTCGTCCCCCTTTACCTCCCCCCCCTTGACCTCCCCCCATCCCCCTTTACCTCCAACCCCCCACGTCACCTCAACCCACCCCTCGTCCTCCCCCTCGTCCCCCTTTACATCCACCCCCCCGTCCCCCTTTACCTCCAACTCCCCTCGTCTCCCATTACCTCCACCCCCTTCGTCCCCTTTACCTCCACCCCCCCTCGTCCCCCTTTACCTCCACCCCCCCTCGTCCCCTTTACCTCCACCACCCCTCGTCCCCCTTTACCCCCACCCCCCCCTCGTCCCCCTTTAACCCCACCCCCCCCGTCCCCCTTTACCTCCAACCCCCCGTCCCCCTTTACCACGACCCCCCCCCTCGTCCCCCTTTACCTCCACGCCCCCCCTCGTACCCCTTTTCCTCCAGCCCTTCCCCGTCCCCCTTTACCTCCACCCGCCCATCGTCCCCCTTTACCTCCACCCCCCCTCGTCCCCCTTTACCTCGTCCACCTCGACCCCCCCCTCGTCCCCCTTTACCTCCACTCCCTCGTCCCTCTTTACCTCCACCCCCCCTCGTCCCCCTTAACCTCCACCCCCACCTCATCCCCCTTTACCACCATCCCCCCCTCGTCCCCCTTTACCACCACACCCCCCTCGTCCCCCTTTACCTCCACCCCACTCGACCTCCCCCCATCCCCCTTTACCTCCACCCCCGTCCCCCTTTACCTCCACCCGCCCCCCTTTACCTCGTCCCCCTCAACCCCCCCTCGTCCCCCTTTACCTCCACCCCCCCTCGTCCCCCTTTACCCCCACTCCCCCCGTCCCCCTTTACCTCCACCCCCCCTCGTCCCCCTTTACCCCCACCCCCCATCCCCCTTTACCTCCACCCCCCCCTCATCCCCCTTTACCTCCACCCCCCCCCCTCGTACCCCGTTACCTCCAGCCCCCCCTGTCCCCCTTTACCTCCACCCGCCCCTCGTCCCCCTTTACGGCCACCCCCCCTCGTCCCCCTCGACCTCCCCCCCGTCCCCCTTTACCTCCACCCCCGTCCCCCTTTACCTCCACCCCCGTCCCCCTTTACCACCACGCCCACCTCGTCCCCCTTGACCCCCCCTCGTCCCCCTTTAACCTCGTCCCCCTTGACCCCCCCTCATCCCCCTTTACCTCCACCCCCCCTCGTCCCCCTTTACCTCCACCCCCCCTCGTCCCCCTTTACCTCCACCCCTCCGTCCCCCTTTACCTCCACCTCCCCCTCGTCCCCCTTTACCCCCACCACCCCGTCCCCCTTTACCTCCAACCCCCCGTCCCCCTTTACCTCCACCCCCTCCGTCCACCTTTACCTCCACACCCCCCCTCGTCCACCTTTACCTCCACCCACCCCCCTCGTCCCCCCTTTACCTCCACCCCCCCGTTCCCCTTTACCTCCACCTCGTCCCCCTTTACCTCCATCCCCCCTCGTCCCCCTTTACCTCACCCCCCCCTCGTCCCCCTTTACCTCCACCCCTCCTCGTCCCCTTTGCCTCCACCCCCCCCCGTCCCCTTTACCTCCACCGCCCCCCCCCGTCCAACTTTACCTCCAGCTCCCCCCCCCCGTCCACCTTTACCTCCACCCCCCCCCGTCCACCTTTACCTCCACCCCCCCCTCGTCCCCCTTTACCTCCACCCCAACCTCGTCCCCCTTTACGTCCACCCCCCCCGTCCCCCTTTACCTCCACCCCCACTCGTCCCCCCTTTACCTCCAGCCCCCCCGTCCCCATTTACCTCCGCCCGCCCCTCGTCCCCCTTTACCTCCACCCCCCCTCGTCGCCCTTCACCTCCACCCCCCATCGTCCCATTTACCTCGTCCCCCTCTACCTCCCCCCCCCGTCCCCCTTGACCTCCACCCCCGTCCCCCTTTACCTCCACCCCTGTCGCCCTTTACCACCACCCCCCCTCGTCCCCCTTTACCTCGTCCACCTTGACCCCCCCTCGTCCCCCTTTACCTCCACCCCCCCGTCCCCCTTTACCTCCACCCCCCGTCCCCCTTTACCTCCCCCCCACCCTCGTCCCCCTTTACCTCCCCCCCACCCTCGTCCCCCTTTACCTCCACCCCCCCGTCCCCCTTTACCTCCACCCCCCGTCCCCCTTTACCTCCCCCCACCCACCCTCCCCCCCTTTACCTCCCCCCCACCCTCGTCCCCCTTTACCTCCACCCCCCCGACCCCCTTTACCTCCACCCCCCGTCCCCTTTACCTCCACCCCCCCTCGTCCCCTTTACCTCCACCCCCCCCTCGTCCCCCTTTACCTCCACCCCCCCCTCGTCCCCCTTTACCTCCACCCACCCCTCGTCCCCCTTTACATCCACACCCCCCCCGTCCCCCTTTGCCTCCACCCCCCCTCATCCCCCTTTACCTCCCCCCCACCCTCGTCCCCCTTTACCTCCACCCCCCCGTCCCCCTTTACCTCCACCCCCCGTCCCCCTTTACCTCCCCCCCACCCTCGTCCCCCTTTACCTCCCCCCCACCCTCGTCCCCCTTTACCTCCACCCCCCCTCGTCCCCTTTACCTCCACCCCCCCCTCGTCCCCCTTTACCTCCACCCCCCCTCGTCCCCCTTTACCTCCACCCCCCCCCTCGTCCCCCTTTACCTCCACCCCCCCCTCGTCCCCCTTTACCTCCACCCACCCCTCGTCCCCCTTTACATCCCACACCCCCCCGTCCCCCCTTTGCCTCCACCCCCCCTCGTCCCCCTTTACCTCCACACCCCCCCGTCCCCCTTTGCCTCCACCCCCCCTCGTCCCCTTTGCCTCCACCCCCCCTCGTCCCCCTTTACCTCCACCCCACCTCGTCCCCATTTACCTCCACCCCCCCTCGTCCCCCTTTACCTCCACCCCCCCTCGTCCCCCTTTACCTCCACCCCCCCACATCCCCCTTTACCTCCACCCCCCCCTCGTCCCCTTTACCTCCCCCCCCTCGTCCCCCTTTGCCTCCCCCCCATACCTCCCCCCGTCCCCCTTTACCTCCCCCCGCACCCCTTCACCTCCCCCCCTCGTCCCCCTTTACCTCCCCCGCCCCCTTCACCTCCCCCCCTCGTCCCCCTTTTACCTCCCCCCTCTACCTCCCCCTTTACCTCGCCCCCTTTTACCTCCCCCCATCGTCCCCCTTTACCTCCACCCCCCCTCGTCCCCCTTCACCTCCACGCCCCCTCGTCCCCCTTTACCTCCACCCCCCCTCGTCCCCCTTTACCTCCACCCCCCCCTCGTCCCCCTTTACCTCCACCCCCCCTCGTTCCCCTTTACCTCCACACCCCCCCTCGTCCCCCTTTACCTCCACCCCCCCTCGTTCCCCTTTACCTCCACACCCCCCCTCGTCCCCCTTTACCTCCACCCCCCCTCGTCCCCCTTTACCTCCACCCCCCCTCGTCCCCCTTTACCTCCACCCCCTCTACCTCCCCATCCCCCTTACAGCCCCCCTCCTCGTCTCCATTTAACCTCCCCCCCCCGTCCCCCTCCTCATCCCCCTTTACCTCCCCCCGTCCCCCTTTACCTCCCCCGCCCCCCTTCACCTCCCACCCTCGTCCCCCTTTACCTCCCCACCCTCGTCCCCCTTTACCTCCCCCCCACCCCTCGTCCCCCTTTACCTCCACCCCCCCGTCCCCCTTTACCTCCACCCCCCGTCCCCCTTTACCTCCCCCCCACCCTCGTCCCCCTTTACCTCCCCCCACCCTCGTCCCCCTTTACCTCCACCCCCCCGACCCCTTTACCTCCACCCCCCGTCCCCCTTTACCTCCACCCCCCCTCGTCCCCCTTTACCTCCACCCCCCCTCGTCCCCCTTTACCTCCACCCCCCCTCGTCCCCCTTTACCTCCACCCCCCCCCTCGTCCCCCTTTACCTCCACCCACCCCTCGTCCCCCTTTACATCCACACCCCCCCCGTCCCCCTTTGCCTCCACCCCCCCTCGTCCCCCTTTGCCTCCACCCCCCTAGTCCCCCCTTTACCTCCCCCCCACCCTCGTCCCCCTTTACCTCCACCCCCCCGTCCCCCTTTACCTCCCCCCCTCGTCCCCCTTTACCTCCACCCCCCCTCGTCCCCCTTTAACTCCACCCCCCGTCCCCCTTTACCTCCACCCCCCCCTCGTCCCCCTTTACCTCCACCCCCCCTCGTCCCCCTTTACCTCGTCCCCCTCGACCTCCCCCCATCCCCCTTTACCTCCACCCCCCCTCGTCCCCCTTTACCTCCACCCCCCCTCGTCCCCCTTTACCTCGTCCCCCTTTACCTCCACCCCCCCCTCGTCCCCCTTTACCTCCACCCCCCTCGTCCCCCTTTACCTCCACCCCCCTCGTCCCCCTTTACCTCCACCCCCCTCGTCCCCCTTTACCTCGTCCCCCTCGACCTCCCCCCATTCCCCCTTTACCTCCACCCCCCCTCGTCCCCCTTTACCTCGTCCCCCTTTACCTCCACCCCTCCCTCGTCCCCCTTTACCTCCATCCCCCCGTCCCCCGTCCCCCTTTACCTCCACGCCCCCTCGTTCCCCTTTACTTCCACCCCCACTCGTCCCCCTTTACCCCCACCCCCCATCCCCCTTTACCTCCACCCCCCCTCGTCCCCCTTTACCTCCAACCCCCTCGTCTCTCTTTAGCTCCAGTCCCCGTCCCCCTTTACTCCACCCCCCCTCGCCCCCCTTTACCTCGTCCCCCTCAACCTCCACCCCCCCTCGTCCCCCTCAACCTCCCCCCCGTCCCCCTTTACCTGCACCCCGTCCCCTTTACCTCGTCCCCCTCGACCCCTCCTCGTCCCCCTTTACCTCCACCCCCCCCTCGTCCCCCTTTACCTCCACCACCCCCGTCCCCGTTTACCTCCACCCCCCTTGTCCCCCTTTACCTCCACACCCCCCCTCGTCCCCCTTTACCTCCACACCCCACTCGTCCCCCTTTACCTCCACACCCCCCTCGTCCCCCTTTACCTCCACACCCCCGTCCCCTTTACCTCCACCCCCCGTCCCCTTTACCTCCACCCCCCGTCCCCCTTTACCTCCACCCCCTCTACCTCCCCCATCCCCCTTTACCTCCACCCCTCAACCTCCCCCATCCCCCTTTACCTCCCCCTCCTCGTCCCCCTTTACCTCCCCCTCTACATCCCCCCCTCGTCCCCCTTTACCTCGCCCCCCTCTACCTCCTCCTTTACCTCGTCCCCCTTTACCTCCCCCCCCTCGTCCCCCTTTACCTCCCCCCCTTGTCCCCCTTTACCTCCCCCCCTTGTCCCTCTTTACCTCCCCCCCTTGTCCCCCTTTACCTCCACCCCCCCTCGTCTCCCTTTACCTCCACCCCCTCTGCCTCCCCCATTACCTCCACCCCCTCTGCCTCCCCCATTACCTCCACCCCCTCTACCTCCCCCATCCCCCTTTACCTCCCGCTCCTCGTCCCCCTTTACCTCCCCCCCTCTACCTCCCCCTTTGCCTCCCCCCCTCTACCTCCCCCTTTGCCTCGTCCCCCTTTACCTCCCCCCCTCAACTCGCCCCCCTCGTCCCCCTTCACCTCCCCCCCCTCACCTCCCCCCCCTTGTCCCCCTTCACCTCCCCCCTCACCTCCCCCCCCTCGTCCCCCTTCACCTCCCCCCCTCACCTCCCCCCCCTCGTCCCCCTTCACCTCCCACCCCTCGTCCCCCTTCACCTCCCACCCCTCGTCCCCCTTCACCTCCCCCCCCTCGTCCCCCTTCACCTCCCCCCCCTCGTCCCCTTCACCCCCCCTCGTCCCCCTTTACCTCCACCCCCCCCCGTCCCCCTTTACCTCCACCCCCCCTCGTCCCCCTTTACCTCCACGCCCCCCTTTACCTCCACCCCCCCTCGTCCCCCTTTACCTCCACCCCCCCCTCGTCCCCCTTTACCTCCACCCCCTCGTTCCCCTTTACCTCCACACCCCCCCTCGTCCCCCTTTACCTCCACCCCCCCTCGTCCCCCTTTACCTCCACCCCCCCTCGTCCCCCTTTACCTCCACCCCCTCTACCTCCCCATCCCCCTTTACCGCCCCCTCCTTGTCCCCCTTTACCTCCACCCCACCTCGTCTCCCTTTACCTCCACCCCCTCTGCCTCCCCCATTACCTCCACCCCCTCTGCCTCCCCCTACCTCCACCCCCTCTACCTCCCCATCCCCCTTTACCGCCCCCCTCCTTGTCCCCCTTTACCTCCACCCCCCCCGTCCCCCTTTATCTCCACCCCCCCCTCGTCCCCCTTTACCTCCACGCCCCCCTTACCTCCACCCCCCCTCGTCCCCCTTTACCTCCACCCCCCCCTCGTCCCCCTTTACCTCCACCCCCCCCTCGTCCCCCTTTACCTCCACCCCCCTCGTTCCCCTTTACCTCCACACCCCCCCTCGTCCCCCTTTACCTCCACCCCCCCTCGTCCCCCTTTACATCCACCCCCCTCGTCCCCTTCACCTCCCCCCCCTCACCTCCCCCCCCTCGTCCCCCTTCACCTCCCCCCCCTCGTCCCCTTCACCTCCCACCCCTCGTCGCCGTTTAACCTCCCCCCCTCGTCCCCCTTTACCTCCCCCCCTCGTCCCTCTTTACCTCCACCCCTCCCTCGTCCCCCTTTACCTCCACCCCCCCCCGTCCCCCTTTACCTCCACCGCCCCCGTCCCCCTTTACCTCCAACCCCCTCGTCCCACTTTACTTCCACCCCCACTCGTCCCCCTTTACCCCACCCCCCCTTTACCCCCAACCCCCCATCCCCCTTTACCTCCACCCCCCCCTCGTCCCCCTTTACGGCCACCCCCCCCTCGTCCCCCTTTACCTCGTCCCCCTTGACCCCCCCTGGTCCCCCTTTACCTCCACCCCCGTCCCCCTTTACCACCACGCCCACCTCGTCTCCTTTACCTCGTCCCCCTTGACCCCCCCTCGTCCCCCTTTACCTCCACCCCCCCCTCGTCCCCCTTTACCTCCACCCCCCCCTCGTCCCCCTTTACCTCCACCCCCCCTCGTCCCCCTTTACCTCCACCCCCCCTCGTCCCCCCTTTACCTCCACCCCCCCGTCCCCCTTTACCTCCACCCCCCCTCGTCCCCCTTTACCTCCACCCCCCCTCGTCCCCCTTTACCTCCACCCCCCCTCGTCCCCCTTTACCTCCACCCCCCCTCGTCCCCCTTTACCTCCACCCCCCCGTCCCCCTTTACCTCCACCTTCCCCTCGTCCCCCTTTACCTCCACACCCCCCTCGTCCCCCTTTACCTCCACACCCCCGTCCCCCTTTACCTCCACCCCCCGTCCCCCTTTACCTCCACCCCCTCTACCTCCCCCATCCCCCTTTACCTCCACCCCCTCAACCTCCCCCATCCCCCTTTACTCCCCCCTCCTCGTCCCCCTTTACATCCCCCATCCCCCTTTACCTCCCCCCTCCTCGTCCCCCTTTACCTCCCCCCTCTACATCCCCCCCTCGTCCCCCTTTACCTCGCCCCCCTCTACCTCCTCCTTTACCTCGTCCCCCTTTACCTCCCCCCCCTCGTCCCCCTTTACCTCCCCCCCTTGTCCCCCTTTACCTCCCCCCCTTGTCCCTCTTTACCTCCCCCCCTTGTCCCCCTTTACCTCCACCCCCCCTCGTCTCCCTTTACCTCCACCCCCTCTGCCTCCCCCATTACCTCCACCCCCTCTGCCTCCCCCATTACCTCCACCCCCTCTACCTCCCCCATCCCCCTTTACCTCCCCGCTCCTCGTCCCCCTTTACCTCCCCCCCCCTCTACCTCCCCCTTTGCCTCCCCCCCTCTACCTCCCCCTTTGCCTCGTCCCCCTTTACCTCCCCCCCTCAACTCGCCCCCCTCGTCCCCCTTCACCTCCCCCCCCTCACCTCCCCCCCCTTGTCCCCCTTCACCTCCCCCCCTCACCTCCCCCCCCTCGTCCCCCTTCACCTCCCCCCCTCACCTCCCCCCCCTCGTCCCCCTTCACCTCCCACCCCTCGTCCCCCTTCACCTCCCACCCCTCGTCCCCCTTCACCTCCCCCCCCTCGTCCCCCTTCACCTCCCCCCCCTCGTCCCCCTTCACCCCCCCTCGTCCCCCTTTACCTCCACCCCCCCCGTCCCCCTTTACCTCCACCCCCCCTCGTCCCCCTTTACCTCCACGCCCCCCTTTACCTCCACCCCCCCTCGTCCCCCTTTACCTCCACCCCCCCCTCGTCCCCCTTTACCTCCACCCCCCTCGTTCCCCTTTACCTCCACACCCCCTCCCGTCCCCCTTTACCTCCACCCCCCCTCGTCCCCCTTTACCTCCACCCCCCCTCGTCCCCCTTTACCTCCACCCCCTCTACCTCCCCATCCCCCTTTACCGCCCCCTCCTTGTCCCCCTTTACCTCCACCCCCCCTCGTCTCCCTTTACCTCCACCCCCTCTGCCTCCCCCATTACCTCCACCCCCTCTGCCTCCCCCATTACCTCCACCCCCTCTGCCTCCCCCATTACCTCCCCCCCCTCTACCTCCCCCATCCCCCTTTACCTCCCCCCTCCTCGTCCCCCTTTACCTCCCCCCCTCTACCTCCCCCCCTCACCTCCCCTCCTCACCTCCCCCTTTACCTCCCCCTCCTCGTCCCCCTTCACCTCCCCCCCCTCACCTCCCCCCCTCGTCCCCCTTCACCTCCCCCCCCTCGTCCCCCTTCACCTCCCACCCCTCGTCGCCGTTTAACCTCCCCCCCTCGTCTCCCTTCACCCCCCCTCGTCCCCCTTTACCTCCCCCCCTCGTCCCTCTTTACCTCCACCCCTCCCTCGTCCCCCTTTACCTCCACCCCCCCCGTCCCCCTTTACCTCCACCGCCCCCGTCCCCCTTTACCTCCAACCCCCTCGTCCCACTTTACTTCCACCCCCACTCGTCCCCCTTTACCCCCACCCCCCCTTTACCCCCAACCCCCCATCCCCCTTTACCTCCACCCCCCCCTCGTCCCCCTTTACGGCCACCCCCCCTCGTCCCCCTTTACCTCGTCCCCCTCGACCTCCCCCCCGTCCCCCTTTACCTCCACCCCCGTCCCCCTTTACCACCACGCCCACCTCGTCCCCCTTTACCTCGTACCCCTTGACCCCCCCTGGTCCCCCTTTACCTCCACCCCCGTCCCCCTTTACCACCACGCCCACCTCGTCTCCCTTTACCTCGTCCCCCTTGACCCCCCCTCGTCCCCCTTTACCTCCACCCCCCCTCGTCCCCCTTTACCTCCACCCCCCCTCGTCCCCCTTTACCTCCACCCCCCCTCGTCCCCCTTTACCTCCACCCCCCCCGTCCCCCTTTACCTCCACCTCCCCCTCGTCCCCCTTTACCTCCACCTCCCCCTCGTCCCCCTTTACCTCCCCCCCACCCTCGTCCCCCTTTACCTCCACCCCCCCCTCGTCCCCCTTTACCTCCACCACCCCCTCGTCCCCCTTTACCTCCACCCCCCTCGTCCCCCTTGACCTCCACCCCCCCCTCGTACCCTGTTACCTCCAGCCCACCCCTGGTCCTCCTTTGCCTCCACCCCCCCCTCGTCCCCCTTTACCTCCACCCCCCCGTCCACCTTTACCTCCACCGCCCCCCCCGTCCACCTTTACCTCCACCACCCCCCCCTCGCCCCCCTTTATCTCCCCACCCCCCGTCCCCCTTTACCTCCACCCCCCCTCGTCCCCCTTTACCTCCAACCCCCTCGTCTCCCTTTAGCTCCAGCCCCCCCGTCCCCCTTTACCTCCACACCCCCTCGTCCCCCTTTACCTCCACCCCCCCTCGTCCCCCTTTACCTCGTCCCCCTTTACCTCCCCCCTCTACCTCCCCCTTTACCTCCCCCTTTACCTCGCCCCCCTTTACCTCCCCCCCTCGTCCCCCTTTACCTCCCCCCCTCGTCCCCTACCTCCCCCCCCTCGTCCCCCTTTACCTCCCCCCCCTCGTCCCCCTTTACCTCCACGCCCCCCTTTACCTCCACCCCCCCTCGTCCCCCTTTACCTCCACCCCCTCTCGTCCCCCTTTACCTCCACCGCCCCCCCCGTCCACCTTTACCTCCACCACCCCCCCCTCGCCCCCCTTTATCTCCCCACCCCCCGTCCCCCTTTACCTCCACCCCCCCTCGTCCCCCTTTACCTCCAACCCCCTCGTCTCCCTTTAGCTCCAGCCCCCCCGTCCCCCTTTACCTCCACACCCCCTCGTCCCCCTTTACCTCCACCCCCCCTCGTCCCCCTTTACCTCGTCCCCCTTTACCTCCCCCCTCTACCTCCCCCTTTACCTCCCCCTTTACCTCGCCCCCCTTTACCTCCCCCCCTCGTCCCCCTTTACCTCCCCCCCTCGTCCCCTACCTCCCCCCCCTCGTCCCCCTTTACCTCCCCCCCCTCGTCCCCCTTTACCTCCACGCCCCCCTTTACCTCCACCCCCCCTCGTCCCCCTTTACCTCCACCCCCTCTCGTCCCCCTTTACCTCCACCCCCCCTCGTCCCCCTTTACCTCCACCCCCCCTCGTTCCCCTTTACCTCCACACCCCCCCCTCGTCCCCCTTTACCTCCACCCCCCCTCGTCCCCCTTTACCTCCACCCCCTCTACCTCCCCATCCCCCTTTACCGCCCCCCTCCTCGTCCCCCTTTACGTCCCCCCCCGTCCCCCTCCTCATCCCCCTTTACCTCCCCCCGTCCCCCTTTACCTCCCCCCGCCCCCCTTCACCTCCCCCCCTCGTCCCCCTTTACCTCCCCCCCTCTACATCTCCCCCTCTACATCCCCCTTGACCTCGCCCCCCTTTATCTCCCCCTCTCGTCCCCCTTTACCTCCCTCCCTCGTCCCCCTTTACCTCCACCCCCCCCCGTCCCCCTTTAACTCCACCCCCCCCTCGTCCCCCTTTACCTCCACCCCCCACTCGTCCCCCTTTACCTCCACCCCCCCCCCTTTACCTCCACCCCCCCCTCGTCCCCCTTTACCTCCACCCCCCCCTCGTCCCCCTTTGCCTCCACTCCCCCTCGTCCCCCTTTACCTCGTCCCCCTCGACCTCCCCCCATCCCCCTTTACCTCCACCCCCCCTCGTCCCCCTTTACCTCCACCCCCCCTCATCCCCCTTTACCTCCACCCCCCCCCTCGTCCCCCTTTACCTCCACCCCCCCCTCGTCCCCCTTTACCTCCACCCCCCCCTCGTCCCCCTTTACCTCCACCCCCCCCTCGTCCCCCTTTACCTCCACCCCCCCTCGTCCCCCTTTACCTCCACCCCCCCCTCGTCCCCCTTTACCTCCACCCCCCCCTCATCCCCCTTTACCTCCACCCCCCCCCGTCCCCCTTTACCTCCAACCCCCCTCCTCCCCCTTTACCTCGTCCCCCTCGACCTCCCCCCATCCCCCTTTACCTCCACCCCCCCTCGTCCCCCTTTACCTCCACCCCCCCTCGTCCCCCTTTACCTCAACCCCCCCTCGTCCCTCTTTACCTCCACCCCTCCCTCGTCCCCCTTGACCTCCACCCCACCCGTCCCCCGTCCCCCTTTACCTCCACCCCCCCTCGTCCCCCTTTACTTCCACCCCCACTCGTCCCCCTTTACCCCCACCCCCCCATCCCCCTTTACCTCCACCCGCCCTCGTCCCCCATTACCTCCAACCCCCTCGTCTCCCTTTAGCTCCAGTCCCCCGTCCCCCATTACCTCCACCCCCCCTCGTCCCCCTTCACCTCCCCCCCCTCGTCCCCCTTCACCTCCCACCCCTCGTCGCCGTTTAACCTCCCCCCCTCGTCTCCCTTCACCCCCCCTCGTCCCCCTTTACCTCCCCCCCTCGTCCCTCTTTACCTCCACCCCTCCCTCGTCCCCCTTTACCTCCACCCCCCCCGTCCCCCTTTACCTCCACCGCCCCCGTCCCCCTTTACCTCCAACCCCCTCGTCCCACTTTACTTCCACCCCCACTCGTCCCCCTTTACCCCCCACCCCCCCTTTACCCCCAACCCCCCATCCCCCTTTACCTCCACCCCCCCCTCGTCCCCCTTTACGGCCACCCCCCCTCGTCCCCCTTTACCTCGTCCCCCTCGACCTCCCCCCCGTCCCCCTTTACCTCCACCCCCGTCCCCCTTTACCACCACGCCCACCTCGTCCCCCTTTACCTCGTCCCCCTTGACCCCCCCTGGTCCCCCTTTACCTCCACCCCCGTCCCCCTTTACCACCACGCCCACCTCGTCTCCCTTTACCTCGTCCCCCTTGACCCCACCTCGTCCCCCTTTACCTCCACCCCCCCTCGTCCCCCTTTACCTCCACCCCCCCTCGTCCCCCTTTACCTCCACCCCCCCTCGTCCCCCTTTACCTCCACCCCCCCTCGTCCCCCTTTACCTCCACCCCCCCGTCCCCCTTTACCTCCACCTCCCCCTCGTCCCCCTTTACCTCCACCTCCCCCTCGTCCCCCTTTACCTCCCCCCCACCCTCGTCCCCCTTTACCTCCACCCCCCCCTCGTCCCCCTTTACCTCCACCACCCCCTCGTCCCCCTTTACCTCCACCCCCCTCGTCCCCCTTGACCTCCACCCCCCCCCTCGTACCCTGTTACCTCCAGCCCACCCCTGGTCCTCCTTTGCCTCCACCCCCCCCTCGTCCCCCTTTACCTCCACCCCCCCGTCCACCTTTACCTCCACCGCCCCCCCCGTCCACCTTTACCTCCACCACCCCCCCCTCGCCCCCCTTTATCTCCCCACCCCCCGTCCCCCTTTACCTCCACCCCCCCTCGTCCCCCTTTACCTCCAACCCCCTCGTCTCCCTTTAGCTCCAGCCCCCCCGTCCCCCTTTACCTCCACACCCCCTCGTCCCCCTTTACCTCCACCCCCCCTCGTCCCCCTTTACCTCGTCCCCCTTTACCTCCCCCCTCTACCTCCCCCTTTACCTCCCCCTTTACCTCGCCCCCCTTTACCTCCCCCCCTCGTCCCCTACCTCCCCCCCCTCGTCCCCCTTTACCTCCCCCCCCTCGTCCCCCTTTACCTCCACGCCCCCCTTTACCTCCACCCCCCCTCGTCCCCCTTTACCTCCACCCCCTCTCGTCCCCCTTTACCTCCACCCCCCCTCGTCCCCCTTTACCTCCACCCCCCCTCGTTCCCCTTTACCTCCACACCCCCCCCTCGTCCCCCTTTACCTCCACCCCCCCTCGTCCCCCTTTACCTCCACCCCCTCTACCTCCCCATCCCCCTTTACCGCCCCCCTCCTCGTCCCCCTTTACGTCCCCCCCCGTCCCCCTCCTCATCCCCCTTTACCTCCCCCCGTCCCCCTTTACCTCCCCCCGCCCCCCTTCACCTCCCCCCCTCTACATCTCCCCCTCTACATCCCCCTTGACCTCGCCCCCCTTTATCTCCCCCTCTCGTCCCCCTTTACCTCCCTCCCTCGTCCCCCTTTACCTCCACCCCCCCGTCCCCCTTTAACTCCACCCCCCCCTCGTCCCCCTTTACCTCCACCCCCCACTCGTCCCCCTTTACCTCCACCCCCCCCCTTTACCTCCACCCCCCCCTCGTCCCCCTTTACCTCCACCCCCCTCGTCCCCCTTTACCTCCACCCCCCTCGTCCCCCTTTGCCTCCACTCCCCCTCGTCCCCCTTTACCTCGTCCCCCTCGACCTCCCCCCATCCCCCTTTACCTCCACCCCCCCTCGTCCCCCTTTACCTCCACCCCCCCTCATCCCCCTTTACCTCCACCCCCCCCCTCGTCCCCCTTTACCTCCACCCCCCCCTCGTCCCCCTTTACCTCCACCCCCCCCTCGTCCCCCTTCTCCTCCACCCCCCCTCGTCCCCCTTTACCTCCACCCCCCCTCGTCCCCCTTTACCTCCACCCCCCCCTCGTCCCCCTTTACCTCCACCCCCCCCCTCATCCCCCTTTACCTCCACCCCCCCCTCGTCCCCCTTTACCTCCACCCCCCTCGTCCCCCTTTACCTCCAACCCCCCTCCTCCCCCTTTACCTCGTCCCCCTCGACCTCCCCCCATCCCCCTTTACCTCCACCCCCCCTCGTCCCCCTTTACCTCCACCCCCCCTCGTCCCCCTTTACCTCAACCCCCCCTCGTCCCTCTTTACCTCCACCCCTCCCTCGTCCCCCTTGACCTCCACCCCACCCGTCCCCCGTCCCCCTTTACCTCCACCCCCCCTCGTCCCCCTTTACTTCCACCCCCACTCGTCCCCCTTTACCCCCACCCCCCCATCCCCCTTTACCTCCACCCGCCCTCGTCCCCCATTACCTCCAACCCCCTCGTCTCCCTTTAGCTCCAGTCCCCCGTCCCCCATTACCTCCACCCCCCCTCGTCCCCCTTTACCTCCACCCCCCCTCGCCCCCCTTTACCTCGTCCCCCTCAACCTCCACCCCCCCTCGTCCCCCTTTACCTCGTCCCCCTCAACCTCCCCCCCGTCCCCCTTTACCTGCACCCCGTCCCCCTTTACCTCGTCCCCCTCGACCCCTCCTCGTTCCCCTTTACCTCCACCCGCCCTCGTCCCCCTTTACCTCCACCACCCCCGTCCCCGTTTACCTCCACCCCCCTTGTCCCCCTTTACCTCCACACCCCCCTCGTCCCCCTTTACCTCCACACCCCCCTCGTCCCCCTTTACCTCCACACCCCCCTCGTCCCCCTTTACCTCCACACCCCCCTTGTCCCCCTTTACCTCCACACCCCCCTCGTCCCCCTTTACCTCCACACCCCCCTCGTCCCCCTTTACCTCCACAACCCCCTCGTCCCCCTTTACCTCCACACCCCCCTCGTCCCCCTTTACCTCCACCCCCCCTCGTCCCCCTTTACCTCCACGCCCCCCTTTACCTCCACCCCCCCTCGTCCCCCTTTACCTCCACCCCCCCCTCGTCCCCCTTTACCTCCACCCCCCCCTCGTTCCCCTTTACCTCCACACCCCCCTCGTCCCCCTTTACCTCCACCCCCCCTCGTTCCCCTTTACCTCCACACCCCCCCTCGTCCCCCTTTACCTCCACCCCCCCTCATCCCCCTTTACCTCCACCCCCTCTACCTCCCCATCCCCCTTTACCGCCCCCCTCCTCGTCCCCCTTTACCTCCCCCCCCCCCCCGTCCCCCTCCTCATCCCCCTTTACCTCCCCCCGGCCCTCTTTACCTCCCCCCACCCCCTTCACCTCCCCACCTCGTCCCCCTTTACCTCCCCCCCTCGTCCCCCTTTACCTCCCCCCCTCTACATCCCCCTTTACCTCGCCCCCCTTTATCTCCCCCCTCGTCCCACTTTACCTCCCCCTCTCGTCCCCCTTTACCTCCCCCCCTCGTCCCCCTTTACCTCCACCCCCCCTCGTCCCCCTTTAACTCCACCCCCCTCGTCCCCCTTTACCTCCACAACCCCCTCGTCCCCCTTTACCTCCACACCCCCCTCGTCCCCCTTTACCTCCACCCCCCCCTCGTCCCCCTTTACCTCCACCCCCCTCGTCCCCCTTTACCTCCACCCCCCCTCGTCCCCCTTTACCTCGTCCCCCTCGACCTCCCCGCATCCCCCTTTACCTCCACCCCCCCTCGTCCCCCTTTACCTCCACCCCCCCTCGTCCCCCTTTACCTCCATCCCCCCCTCGTCCCCCTTTACCTCCACCCCCCTCGTCCCCCTTTACCTCCACCCCCCTCGTCCCCCTTTACCTCCACCCCCCTCGTCCCCCTTTACCTCCACCCCCACTCGTCCCCCTTTATCTCCACCCCCTCGACCTCCCCCCATCCCCCTTTACCTCCACCCCCCCTCGTCCCCCTTTACCTCGTCCCCCTTTACCTCCACCCCCCCTCGTCCCACTTTACCTCCACCCCCCCTCGTCCCTCTTTAACTCCACCCCTCCCTCGTCCCCCTTTACCTCCACCCCCCCGTCCCCCGTCCCCCTTTACCTCCACCCCCCCTCGTCCCCCTTTACTTCCACCCCCACTCGTCCCCCTTTACCCCCACCCCCCCATCCCCCTTTACCTCCACCCCCCCTCGTCCCCCTTTAGCTCCAGTCCCCCGTCCCCCTTTACCTCCACCCCCCTCGTCCCCCTTTACCTCCACCCCCCCTCGCCCCCCTTTACCTCGTCCCCCTCAACCTCCACCCCCTCTCGTCCCCCTTTACCTCGTCCCCCTCAACCTCCCCCCCGTCCCCCTTTACCTGCACCCCGTCCCCCTTTTCCTCGTCCCCCTCGACCCCTCCTCGTTCCCCTTTACCTCCACCCCCCCCTCGTCCCCCTTTACCTCCACCACCCCCGTCCCCGTTTACCTCCACCCCCTTGTCCCCCTTTACCTCCACACCCCCCTCGTCCCCCTTTACCTCCACACCCCCCTCGTCCCCCTTTACCTCCACACCCCCCTCGTCCCCCTTTGCCTCCACCCCCCCGTCCCCCTTTACCTCTACCCCCCCGTCCCCCTTTACCTCCATCCCCCCGTCCCCCTTTACCTCCATCCCCCTCTACCTCCCCCATCCCACTTTACCTCCACCCCCTCTACCTCCCCCATCCCACTTTACCTCCACCCCCTCTACCTCCCCCATCCCCCTTTACCTCCCCCCTCTACATCCCCCCCCTCGTCCCCCTTTATCTCCACCCCACCCGTCCCCCGTCCCCCTTTACCTCCACCCCCCCTCGTCCCCCTTTACTTCCACCCCCACTCGTCCCCCCCTACCTCCCCCCCCTCTACCTCCTCCTTTACCTCGTCCCCCTTTACCTCCGCCCCCCCTCGTCCCCCTTTACCTCCCCCCCTTGTCCCCCTTTACCTCCACCCCCCCTCGTCTCCCTTTACCTCCACCCCCTCTGCCTCCCCCATTACCTCCACCCCCTCTGCCTCCCCCATTACCTCCACCCCCTCTGCCTCCCCCATTACCTCCACCCCCTCTGCCTCCCCCATTACCTCCACCCCCTCTACCTCCCCCATCCCCCTTTCCCTCCCCCCTCCTCGTCCCCCTTTACCTCCCCCCCATCTACCTCCCCATTTGCCTCCCCCCCTCTACCTCCCCCTTTACCTCCCCCCCTCACCTCCCCCTTTACCTCCCCCCCCTCGTCCCCCTTCACCTCCCCCCCCTCGTCCCCCTTTACCTCCCCCCCTCGTCCCTCTTTACCTCCACCCCTCCCTCGTCCCCCTTTACCTCCACCCCCCCGTCCCCCTTTACCTCCACCCCCCCTCGTCCCCCTTTACCTCCACGCCCCCCTTTACCTCCACCCCCCCTCGTCCCCCTTTACCTCCACCCCCCCCCTCGTCCCCCTTTACCTCCACCCCCCTCGTTCCCCTTTACCTCCACACCCCCCCTCTTCCCCCTTTACCTCCACCCCCCCTCGTCCCCCTTTACCTCCACCCCCTCTACCTCCCCATCCCCCTTTACCGCCCCCTCCTCGTCCCCCTTTACCTCCCCCCCCCGTCCCCCTCCTCATCCCCCTTTACCTCCCCCCGCCCCCCTTCACCTCCCCCCTTCGTCCCCCTTTACCTGCCCCCCTCTACATCCCCCCCTCTACATCCCCCTTTACCTCGCCCCCCTTTATCTCCCCCCTCGTCCCCCTTTACCTCCCCCTCTCGTCCCCCTTTACCTCCCCCCCTCATCCCCCTTTACCTCCACCCCCCCTCGTCCCCCTTTAACTCCACCCCCCCCTCGTCCCCCTTTACCTCCACCCCCCACTCGTCCCCCTTTACCTCCACCCCCCCCTCGTCCCCCTTTACCTCCACCCCCCCGTCCCCCTTTACCTCCACCCCCCTCGTCCCCCTTTACCTCCACCCCCCTCGTCCCCCTTTACCTCCACCCCCCCTCGTCCCCCTTTACCTCCACCCCCCCTCGTCCCCCTTGACCTCCCCCCATCCCCCTTTACCTCCACCCCCCCCTCGTCCCCCTTTACCTCCACCCCCCCCTCGTCCCCCTTTACCTCCACCCCCCCCTCGTCCCCCTTTACCTCCACCGCCCCCCTCGTCCCCCTTTACCTCCACCCCCCTCGTCCCCCTTTACCTCCACCGCCCTCGTCCCCCTTTACCTCCAACCCCCCTCGTCCCCCTTTACCTCGTCCCCCTCGACCTCCCCCCATCCTCCTTTACCACCACCCCCCCTCGTCCCCCTTTACCTCGTCCCCCTTTACCTCCACCCCCCCTCGTCCCCCTTTACCTCAACCCCCCCTCGTCCCTCTACCTCCACCCCTCCCTCGTCCCCCTTTACCTCCACCCCACCCGTCCCCCATCCCCCTTTACCTCCACCCCCCCTCGTCCCCCTTTACTTCCACCCCCACTCGTCCCCCTTTACCCCCACCCCCCCATCCCCCTTTACCTCCACCCCCCCTCGTCCCCCTTTACCTCCAACCCCCTCGTCTCCCTTTAGCTCCAGTCCCCGTCCCCCTTTACCTCCACCCCCCCTCGTCCCCCTTTACCTCCACCCCTCCTCGCCCTCCACCCCCCCTCGTCCCCCTTTACCTCGTCCCCCTTTACCTGCACCCCGTCCCCCTCGACCCCTCCTCGTCCCCCTTTACCTCCAGCCCCCCTCGTCCCCCTTTACCTCCACCGCCCCCGTCCCCGTTTACCTCCACCCCCCTTGTCCCCCTTTACCTCCACACCCCCCTCGTCCCCCTTTACCTCCACCCCCCCTCGTCCCCCTTTACCTCCAACCCCCTCGTCTCCCTTTAGCTCCAGTCCCCGTCCCCCTTTACCTCCACCCCCCCTCGTCCCCCTTTACCTCCACCCCTCCTCGCCCTCCACCCCCCCTCGTCCCCCTTTACCTCGTCCCCCTTTACCTGCACCCCGTCCCCCTCGACCCCTCCTCGTCCCCCTTTACCTCCAGCCCCCCTCGTCCCCCTTTACCTCCACCGCCCCCGTCCCCGTTTACCTCCACCCCCCTTGTCCCCCTTTACCTCCACACCCTCCTCGTCCCCCTTTACCTCCACCCCCCCTCGTCCCCCTTTACCTCCACGCCCCCCTTTACCTCCACCCCCCCTCGTCCCCCTTTACCTCCACCCCCCCCTCGTCCCCCTTTACCTCCACCCCCCTCGTCCCCCTTTACCTCCACCCCCCCTCGTCCCCCTTTACCTCCACCCCACCCGTCCCCCGTCCCCTTTACCTCCACCCCCCCTCGTCCCCCTTTACTTCCACCCCCACTCGTCCCCCTTTACCCCCACCCCCCCATCCCCCTTTACCTCCACCCCCCCTCGTCCCCCTTTACCTCCAACCCCCTCGTCTCCCTTTAGCTCCAGTCCCCCGTCCCCCTTTACCTCCACCCCCCCTCGTCCCCCTTTACCTCCACCCCCCCTCGCCCTCCACCCCCCTCGTCCCCCTTTACCTCGTCCCCCTCAACCTCCCCCCCGTCCCCCTTTACCTGCACCCCGTCCCCCTCGACCCCTCCTCGTCCCCCTTTACCTCCAGCCCCCCTCGTCCCCCTTTACCTCCACCACCCACGTCCCCGTTTACCTCCACCCCCCTTGTCCCCCTTTACCTCCACACCCCCCTCGTCCCCCTATACCTCCACACCCCCCTCGTCCCCCTTTACCTCCACACCCCCATCGTCCCCCTTTACCTCCACACCCCCGTCGTCCCCCTTTACCTCCACACCCTCCTCGTCCCCCTTTACCTCCACCCCCCCTCGTCCCCCTTTACCTCCACGCCCCCCTTTACCTCCACCCCCCCTCGTCCCCCTTTACCTCCACCCCCCCCTCGTCCCCCTTTACCTCCACCCCACTCGTCCCCCTTTACCTCCACCCCCCCTCGTCCTCCTTTACCTCCACCCCCCCTCGTCCCCATTTACCTCGTCCCCCCCCTCGTCCCCCTTTACCTCCACCCCCCCCCCTCGTCCCCCTTTACCTCCACCCCCCCTCGTCCCCCTTTACCTCCACCCCCCCCTCGTCCCCCTTTACCTCCACCCGCCCTCGTTTCCCTTTACCTCCACCCCCTCTACCTCCCCCTTTACCTCCACCCCCCCTCGTCCCCCTTTACCTCCACCCCCTCTACCGCCCCCCTCCTCGTCCCCCTTTACCTCCCCCCCCGTCCCCCTCCTCATCCCCCTTGACCTCCACCCCCCCCTCGTCCCCCTTTACCTCCACCCCCCCTCGTCCCCTTTACCTCCACCCCCCTCGTTCCCCTTTACCTCCACAGCCCCCCTCGTCCCCCTTTACCTCCACCCCGCCTCGTCCCCCTTTACCTCCACCCCCTCATCCCCCTTTACCGCCCCCCTCCTCGTCCCCCTTTACCTCCCCCCCGTCCCCCTCCTCATCCTCCTTTACCTCCCCCCGTCCCCCTTTACCTCCCCCCGCCCCCCTTCACCTCCCCCCTCGTCCCCCTTCACCTCCCCCCCTCTACATCCCCTTTTACCTCGCCCCCCTTTATCTCCCCCCCTTTATCTCCCCCCTCGTCCCCCTTTACCTCCCCCTCTCGTCCCCCTTTACCTCCCCCCCTCGTCCCCCTTTACCTCCACCCCCCCTCGTCCCCCTTTAACTCCACCCCCCCTCATCCCCCTTTAACTCCACCCCCCCTCGTCCCCCTTTACCTCCACCCCCCACTCGTCCCCCTTTACCTCCACCCCCCCTCGTCCCCCTTTACCTCCACCCCCCTCGTCCCCCTTTACCTCCACCCCCCTCGCCCCCTTTACCTCCACCCCCTCGTCCCCCTTTACCTCGTCCCCCTTTACCTCCACCCCCCTCTCGTCCCCCTTTACCTCCACCCCCCCCGTCCCCCTTTACTTCCACCCCCCTCGTCCCCCTTTACCTCCACCCCCCCTCGTCCCCCTTTACCTCAACCACCCCTCGTCCCTCTTTACCTCCACCCCTCCCTCGTCCCCCTCTACCTCCAACCCACCCGTCCCCCGTCCCCCTTTACCTCCACCCCCCCTCGTCCCCCTTTACTTCCACCCCCACTCGTCCCCCTTTACCCCCACCCCCCCATCCCCCTTTACCTCCACCCCCCCTCGTCCCCCTTTACCTCCAACCCCCCTCGTCCCCCTTTACCTCCACCCCCCTCGCCCCCCTTTACCTCGTCCCCCTCAACCTCCACCCCCCCTCGTCCCCCTTTACCTCGTCCCCCTCAACCTCCCCCCCGTCCCCCTTTACCTACACCCCGTCCCCCTTTACCTCGTCCCCCTCGACCCCTCCTCGTCCCCCTTTACCTCCACCCCCCCTTCGTCCCCCTTTACCTCCACCACCCCCGTCCCCGTTTACCTCCACCCCCCTTGTCCCCCTTTACCTCCACACCCCCCTCGTCCCCCTTTACCTCCACACCCCCCTCGTCCCCCTTTACCACACCCCCCTCGTCCCA